>NC_082687.1:25384131-25644072 GCF_949987515.2 Delphinus delphis
ACTCAGAGAATTACTCTCTCACACATTCACCTTAAGTCTGTGGAGGTGACAGTCTTCCACGCACTCTCCAAAAACATTACAATAAAAATAACAAAAATAAAAATTAAAAAATAACATGGTGACATCAATAACTAGGTTGATGGAATAAGTGCCCCGTTTTGGAGTGTCCAGTGGAGTTAAAACTGGAAAAGGCTGCCTAAATGAAAATTACAGCTCCTTGACAAAGGGGGAAAAATAAGATTAGGTCACCCCTGATGGTCGATTTAACTGCTACATGATACTCCTTCGGCAATCTTGACTTCTGAAATTTACTTTTTTCCCTGCTTTAATGCAGGTATGTGAAGCTTACCCTGAAGCAATTCCAGTTTGCATTGTGAGTTCAATATAGCAGTTTTCATTAACTGATACATACTTTCATTACTTTACAAATCACACATCTTTCTTCAAAGAGAGACATAAAGGGGAAAAATAGAAAAGGACGGGTCTCACTCCAGCACAAAAGGTACTTGGTGAAAGAGGACTGTTCTCTTTGTGACTTGCAGTCATTTGGATAAAAGTTCACTCAGAGGTTGTTAATGATTTAAACTCCAAAACCTGCTACTATAATTGAAGTAAAAACCAGTCTGAAGAAGAGTTGTTTCATAAAACTCTCTTTGTAAGAGAAAACTTTGAACTTAGCCGCATACATTATATGTCATGAGTCAGATGTAGCTAAAAAATTAAAAAGGTGCATTATTTAACTACATCTTCCCTTTTTAGCTTTTTCAGACCTCTGACTCATCATCTTATTATGTTAAATATTTTCTTAGAAATTTTAAAATAGACTTTTTCATCAAAGAAGGTGGAGGCACGGCAGAGATACAGAACATTAAAATGACACTCCGTATGCTTACACGGGTAGCTAACGCCTCTTTGAGGTTCTGACTGAATTATCACACCTGGAGTGGTGTTCAAGACAGTCATGGGGGTTAAATCCCTACACACCCCCTTCAAAAATAACAATAAGCTTTCGCATTGCACACTTTCATTGGAGAAGCTTAAAGAGTGTTATATCTCCCAAAAGATGTTTTTCATTGATAGTGAAGTCTCAGGGTGAAACCCTCTGTGCCACTCCCCGGAAGGATCTAGCTTCCCAGTGACAGGTAATGCTATCTGACGCAGGTTTTGAAACACCTGCTTGAATTCAATCTAAAACCAAACAGAGAGCAGTCAAGTTTGAAATGGAGCATCACGCTTAAACCAACTCTTCCTTGAAAATTGGCTTAAGTAAACTGGTAGTTAAGTTTCCCCGAGTTCTAATTTGAAATAGAACTACCTTCCAACTCAGATCAAACTCAACTGGTGGCATGATTTTGACTACTGTCAGTAGCATTGGACGTGAAATTAGTGTATGAATGATAAATCAGAGCCTACCATTCTAAACAGAGTCATTGCCCTGAGTGTGTAGCATCTTTAAACCTAACACAAGGTCAACAGAACGGCCACAACACTTCACCATCGCTCCCTCAGAGCCTTTAGCTGGGATATGGAGAACTATTACTCTGCACAGATACACCACTACCTTTTCCTGAACTGCTGACTCTTTCCAGTGCTTAGTACACTATAATTGAAAACACACTTTAAGGATTTCTTCAAAGTAGAGTACATTTCCTGAAACCTTTTAAAGGCACGCAGGCAAATGCTGTCGACGTTTAATTATACAGGTGTTCTATCAACAGCCAAAAGCATTTTTAATTGAATTTGTTCATACCTCTACGTCTTTCCAAAAATTATTTGAAGTAGTACACAACAAGAGAAAATGGAAATAAGGACAGAACAACTTCTGTTTCAATCTCAGCTTGGTATCTCTCTCTGCTACAAAGCACTCTTCGAGGGCACTGGCATCTCACCCTTGATGCCTAGAAGTTTAGGGAACACAAGCTAATTTTAATGCTAGACTAACCTAAAATATTAGGAAGATAAATAGCTGGAGGTTGCTACAATGGATTTCAAAATCGAGTGGATAAATGATTTGGGGAATGCGTGCCATTTGGATGCACGTACCCATGAACTTGGATTACTGTTGACCGTAGTCATTATTGTGGAATATTCTATTTGATTCACCCCCATGGCCCAAGCTTTTGAAAGCATATTTTATCTTAATAATTATAGTACTCTCTCCACCTCCATCTCCGTCACCTCTCAAATGTAAGATTAAGATAGATTTTCTCAAAATTATATATTCTAAGACGATGTGTCATAAACCCTCACTCTCACAGGATTAATTCTATCCTTTCCCAAGTACCACTAAGGGTGGTAGACAGGGGAGCCCCGCCCCCCCCTAGAATCGTGTGGGCTCTAGAGGGGTCCTTGAGGTCAAAGTCTTTTCAAAATATTATTTGCTCTTTTATCTGTGTTGACACTGCACTGATGATTAAAAGCAATGGGAATAAAATGATGGCAACTTAGCAGCTCAGATCAAGGCAATGACACCAAAAAAAAAGTATTAGTAGTCATTCTCATCTTCGCTTAAAGAAAGAAAGATTCATTTAAGGATATCCTTGATGGAGCAGTAAAAATTATTAATTTTATTAAATCTCTACCCTTGAGTGCAAGACTTTTAAATATTCTTCGTGACAAAATGTTAGGTACATAGAAAGTACTTCTGCTGCATACTGAAGTACTTCGTTATCTTAAGGAAAATCTCTCGTGAGATGGTTTGATATAGCTGCTTTTTCCATGGAATATTATTTTTACTTGAAAGAAAGACTGACACGCAAACTATGATTATTCAGACTTGGGTATTTCTCCAAAAATGAATGAAGTGAGCCTGGAACTTCCAAGAAAACAATTGGTGGTATTTTTTGGCAATGATAATATTTGTAGTTAGAAGTGAAAATTAGAATTTTAGATAACTTGTATCCATCACTTGTGACTTTAACAGCGTCCTGATACTTACATATGTTTCTGATGAGATTCATAGTGATATTAATGAATGTGACTTTTTGATATTGTGCTGATGTTTTGGAGCTCAATATTTTCCAAATGACCAATACATGATGTTACAAAATCATGCTGTAGTAAACATCTACTTAAAGTACAAGATAAACCAGTGGATTTTAATGTAAGAGTGTAAAAAGTCATTGACGTGGTTTCAAATTCCACACTGTCAGTAACTTTTAAGAAATTAGCACTCACCAAGTTTTGGTGGTATGTCAGAGAAAGATATCTACAATTATCTGAAAAGGCTACTAAATGTTCCTCCCTTCTTCCAGCTACATATCTGTGTGAGGCTTGATTTTCTTTCTGTATGTCTTTAACCAAAGCAACATATCACAACAGATGGAAAGCAGAAGCAGGTATGAGAATCCAGCTTGTCTTCTAGTAAGCCAGACATCGTAGAGGTTTGCAGAAATGTAACCCAATGCCACTCTTTTCACTAAAGTTTTTGTTTTGAAAAATATAATTATTTTTCATAAAAATGTGTTAACTTGTATTCATTATTGTTATTTATATAGGAATTAATAAATAAATATTTTAGAAATTCCACAGTTGTAAGGTGTAATGCAGTAAACATCAAGTCGTAACCCACATAAACAAAAGTTCTTTGGGGACTTCAATAATTTTAAGAGTATAAGGAGTCCTGATTCCAAAAAGCTTGAGAACCACACTGCCCTAGAAATAAAGAGAAAAAAGAACTTCTATGGGTGTTTTACTAGTCTCGAAATCCAATTGTAAATATTGGTACACTTCTCAAAAAATGAAGCCCACTTATCTCCAGGAACGGAGAGCTGGTTTTGTGTGTCCCAAGATTGGCTTCTCTGATGAGATTCCTTATGAGATGCAGAGAGGATGTATTATTCAGGGTTCTTCAGAGAAATAAATATTATTCATTCATTTATTTACTTATTTACTATAAGGATTGGCTCATCAGGGTATAGAGGCCAAGAAGTCCCATGACCTGCCAACTGTCAGACAGAGAACCAGGAAAGCCAAGAGTGTAGTTCAGTCCAAGTCAAAAGGCCTGAGAACTGGGGGCGGCTAATGGTGTAAGTCCTGGTCTGAGTCCAAAAGCCCCAAAACCAGGAGCTCCAGTGTCCAAGGTCAGGAGAAGAGGAGAGTTCAAGGAGAGAGAGTGAATTTGCCCTTCCTCCACCTTTTCTATTCGGGCCCACTGTGGATTAGACAATGCCCACCTTCACTGGCGAGAACAATCTTCTCTACTCAGCCCACAGATTCAGATGCTCATCTCTTCTGGAAACACCCTTACAAACACACCCAGAAATAATACCAGCTATCTGGGCATCCCTTAGCCCAGTCATATTGACGCATAAAATGAACTGTCACAGAGGGCAAGTAGGATATTCACCAAGTGCTCTTGGTACAGGCTGTCCAGCCACGTGGAGAGGCTAGTTCCTCTGACCAGAGGGCCCAACCCTCTTCTGACCTCAGACCCCTTAGAACAATAAGACAAGCTCTCTCTCTTTCCCGGGGCCTGAGCTATTAGCCTCGAGAGTTAAAACAGGGACGCTCTTAACTCCCAAAGCCCTCCACGTCTGACATTTTAAATAATGAGTGCCTGTCCCAAGGCAGAGATATGGGTCTGCCATCTCTCCCGGCCTGGACCTCATGTGTTGTAAATCAGTATCTGGTGACGATGACCAGCCATCATGTACGGAGGGGGGGAGGCTTTTGCAGTCATCTGTACATGTGTTCTTAGGAGGCCAGGGCCTGGCTGGGATCTGCAAGTTTTTTCACAACTTGGATTAACCATGATTTCAAAAGTTGCGGATGGACAAGCTTGTGACCTGACAGAGAACCTGGCAGAGGTAACGTTTCTGGGCATTTTGGAGGTCTTCCATCCAAACCCTTGTGCTTGGGATCTTTCCCTTAAATTTCTCCCCCATAGCTCTTCGTCTCGACACCATCTCGGAGTACAGGTGGTATTTAGATTGGGTAAGTTCCTGATCTCCAATCTCTACGATCTATGTTTCCCTCACCTTCCTGTCAGCTGAAATGATTGGCTCACTCAGTCCCTCCTTATTTATTCCAAACTTGAACCCCAACTGAGTCTTAAGCTCCTGTCTCCCAAGCCTCATTTGCTGGTATTCTTAACATCTCTATCAGTGTAGCTTCCCCGGGCCTTGTTTTTTTATCTACATGGATGAAAAACTCCCCTAAGCGGCAGCTCCCACTTTCATGCATTTTTCCAACTGATTTTGTCTGGTCTCTTAATGTACTTCTTTGCTGCCTGACTCAGTCACCCTCTGACCTGCCTCAAATCATACTGCTCTCTTCTTGCAAGACCCCTCATGCCTTGTGGCTTCTCTCACGGCCCCTCTCTGGCTCTGATTCAGTGTCTCTACAATGTCTGTCTTTCCCTTTCTTGATTCTGCTCCCCATCTTCTTCTCCCACTATGGGACACCCACCCAGGGCATCTTGGTAAGGTTGTTTATCCAACTCACAGGTCAAGCAACTCCCTCTTTAGATTATAGTGCTGTGTGGCTACAAGAATTACCAAAACCAGAATGATAACAACACACCCCGATTCATGACTACCGGTGATCAGCAAATAAAATAGGAACAGAAACCTATCAAAAAGCTTTCTGTGGATTTCCCTATACTCTTTCCTCCATGATTCTATCTCTGTGGTCTGTAGTCACACCAATCTGCCTCCATCCATTTTTTTCCCCAGATTTTATGTAGTTAGATATCTCATGAGAGGAAAGACCAAGTTACCCTGAGCTCCAACTGTGTCTTCATGGTTATTGAGCAGTTGGCTATGCCTTTTCATTGGATTACAAGTCCTTTTATATAAAACAGCAAATGATAATGCCATGGGAATTAGCTATTGGATGCTCCCCCTCTTACATCACTTAATCTTGTACTTTAATATTTTTAATAAAGAGGGAAAAATAAAGCTTCAAATTAGAATCACAGAACTTTATGGTCAGAAGGTACCTTGCAGATCACTTAGTTTAGTCCTGGTATTTCACAGACGAAGAACTAGAGGGACTGAAACGTTGGGTGATTCTTCTAGCTGAGTTCTCACTAGTGACTGCTATTCCAGAAAGTTAGAGCTCAAACATAGGATAATGTGAAGGTATATTTGTGCATTCTATTGGATTTAAGTAAACCTACCAGAACTTAGAAACATTTGATTTAGCAACATACAAAATGAGAGAACTGAGTGCCTTTAAATATTGGACCTGGAAAACTCAGCGTAGGTTTGATATTATTTTACTAGCTTCTGGAAGGTTCTTTTAAATATGAATAAAGGGTAGTTATGGGGACTACAAGAAACTTTTTTAAATTACAAAGAAAAATTCACAAATTGTAGAGATAGACTCCATTGAGAATATACTGTTGATAAAAAATTGGAAATCTTCAAAATAAAAGCAGAGCATAAGAAGTATTACACTTCTAAGCAGAAACATTGCAGACATTTCAAAATCAAATGTTTATACCTTCATGAAAAGAGTGCTTATGAAGCCCAACTTCAGATCCCATTCCAGTGTTAGCCCGTGGTACACTTGGCCTTGGCTAATTGTCTTACAGAAGTCTTTCAGTGAGGGTCACAGGTATCTTGGAAGGAGGTCAGTGTACCAGTGCAAATCTATTACCCTAAAAGCAGAAACCATGAGTCACCAACCCAGCACCCTAACGGCAGGTCAAAGGGTCGCTTTCACATTGGAAGAACAGGTTCTCTTACAGCAGCAGCTTCTGAAACCTCATCCTCCCTCCACATTGCATTCAAGGACAATGGGGAAAGTGGAACTTCAGGACCAGAAAAATACCTACTAATTGCTCAAAACAACAGGAAGAAACAGAAAGCCTAAACCACAATACACACACTTGTCCTGACATCTGAAGCTCAACTGGTTCAGCAAGTGTCCTCTCAGTAAACAGACTCTGGTGAATGGATTAACAAGTTCGTGTGGAGTTACACTCTGACGGAGGAGCTGCACTGGGACATTGTATTGTGGGAAAGCCAGGGACTCAGGGAACTGGCTGCCATACAGCTCCTGGCAAAGATGTCCTGAAAAACAGACTACAGGCATCGCAGGAATTACTGAATTTCCAAAGGTCATGCCTCTAGAAATTTGCACCCCAGGAGGTGCAAGCTCTGTTTGTGCCAGGTTGTTTGAGAGAAAGGTTAGGTTGTTGATGGCTTTTTTTTTTTTTTAACAGATTCCAACTCCTTGGAGAATTTGCTTCTTTGTAGGGTGTCCATGAGAAGATTTGTTGTGCATTTTGCATAATGTAAATGTTCTGTCCAGCAGTATTTCTGTCTGAGATCAACACAGTGACATATGGCGAGGTCTTTGACTCACTTCTTTTTTCACTTAATGGCTGGGGAAACTGAGGCACACCCAGTTAAGACCCTGCTCAAGGCCCCTTTCACCTGGGGCTATGGACATTATAATTCGATGACTAGTGTTCTCCTTCAGCCCCAGTTATCTCCCTCCAACAATCCAGCAGAAACCCGAGGAACAGATGGGCTAGGCGTCATGCCCTAGAAGCCAAGAGACTCCGGCTTTTTTTTTTTTTTAATTGAAGTATAGTTGATTTACGATGTTGTGTTAATTTCTGCTGTACAGCAAAGTGACTCAGTTATACATATATATACATTATTCTTTATATTCTTTTCCATTATGGTTTATCCTAGGATATTGAATATAGTTCCCTGTGCTCTACAGGAGCACCTTGTTGTCCATCCATTCTATATGTAAGAGACTCTGGCTTTTTGTCTAGGAGAGAAGGGGTAAAACAGATGCCCTGGTACTCTCTCCAGGAAATGTTGCTTCCGGTTTCCTGAAAGACAAGTATGAGCTCCCACGTAGACATCCATTGTTACATTATTAAAGAGAGCAAAGTCATCTCTGCAAGTAACCAGAATGGAGACAAGCAGTGCCTTCACTGTGCCTTGTTGAGGTCGCACTGCGCTGGCTCTTCCACCTTTGCCTCCTCCATTCTCCTCCCTCCCTGCCCTATTCTGAGCCCTAGGAACTGACCTCTAGTGACTGCATCAGCCAAGCTCTCTGGCTGGCTTGATGTACAGCTGGGCCAACCAACAGGAGGTACTTGTGGGAGGGAAAAGAGTAGGAGGGCAGAGGGGTAGGGATATTTCTTCGTTCCCCCTCCCTGCTTTGATGCTTTGTCTCTGGCTGTGACTCTGTCCCTCCATGAATACAGCTTCTGAGCATAGCTCAGACATCACCGGACTTGGGATACACTATTTCCTCCCCTTGTTTTTTCAGCCTTAGATGTGGTAATGGCTTTCCATCATTGCCAGTCTCCGGATGCCTCATCAGCCCTCATTTATTCCCATGACCTCACCCACACCCCAATAAGTAGTCCCTTGGTTAAGGGCTCTTCATTTGAATCATCTGAGGTGAATTTTGCTCACGGCCCAAACGTAGACTGATCCAAGCTCCTTTCATTCATTCGCCAAATATTTAATGAGCGCTTCTCTGTGCCAGACACTGAACAAGCCACTGGGAATGCCATAGTGAGCAAAAAGAGATATTATCCTTGACAGTGTAGAGTTTGCAGAACTCCAGGGCTTATTTTAGTTAACACTTCTTTGTTATTTCCCATGAAACTAGGAGGAGTTTTTTTTTTCTTTAAAGTACAGAAATTCTCCAGGCCAGCCAAGAACTCTGAGAACAGGGAACAAAGCTATGTGAGAGGTAATAATAAGCCTTGACCCAATATTAGACACATAATTAGTAAATGCTATGGACTGAATTTTGTCTGCCTGAAGTTCCTATGTTGAAGCCCTAACACACAATGTGATGATATTGGGAGATGGTGCCTTTAGGAGGTAATTAGGTTTATATAAGTTCAGGAGGGTGGGGTACTCATGATGGGATTAGTGCCCTTATAAGTAGAGACACCAAAAAGCTCTCATTTTCTCTCTCTGTCTCTCTCTCTCTCCTTCTTAGGAAAGGCCATGTGAGGACACAACAAGATGACAGACTTCTGCAAGCCAGGAAGAGAGTCCTCACCAGAACCTGAGCATGCTGGCATCCTCATCTCAGACTTCCCAGCCTCAAGAACTGTGAGAAAATAAACTGTTATTGAAGTCACCCGGTGTATGGTATGTTGTTATGGCCATCTCAGCTGACTAATATAGTAGATGGAAAAAAAAAAAAAAAAAAAAAAAGAAAGAAAGCAGAATCAGTTGCCCAAAGAAAAGTCTTTTGCCCTCACGCTCTAGGACCATCTCAGTTCCACTCTCTGAATAAATTTGGGGTGACCTAAACAAAACTGCCAAGTGGGTGATGTTTTTCTCCAGGACCCATTCCTTACATCTTCTGTCTTTTCTCCCACCCCCACTTCCACATATTTGGTGCCCATTTACCCTCTCAGCAGTGCTGCTCCCTTTAGCACCCAGGAGTACCGATTGCACTGCCCACCAAACCTACCCTCTACTTTTTTTGTTTTTTTGGCCACCCAATGAGCATTCCAGATCTTAGATCCCTGACCAGGGATTGAACCCGTGCCCCCTGCAGTGGAAGCACAGAGTCCTAACCACTGGACTGCCAGAGAAGTCCCAAAACCTACCCTCCCCTGACAGGTGGAGCCCATAGTCTTTTCTCATTCAAAATATACCTGCTCCTTTTTTCCCCCACCTCCCAAGGTGTCTTCATGTTTTTATTCCCCCCAAAATGATAGCCAATGGAATAATGAGAGCTGTTCATTTTTTTCTTTTTTACTGTCTGCATGATTAAAATATATTGTCATAATTAAAGATTTTTTTGAATTTAAAATTTAAAAATTTTGAACAGTTAAGTATATTAGCTACTCTATGCCAGTGTCTTCAGCAGTACAAATAGCTTTTACTTGTGTTTTTTCCAATAGGGATACACATAAAGTAGTCTGAAAGTACAAGATAGCACAGAATAAACATGTCTGTTTTTCTGGAATGCTCCTTTCACTCAAATATTTGTTGGCGGAGAGTTATGTAATTTAACTTTTAAATAATTTAAAGCATACTTTTATTAAGATATATTTGGATATACCAGGTGCCTTGGTTTTTCTCCTGGAAAGTGGGGGTAATGACAGCATTGTCCTTACCCTAGGACATTGGGATTTAAATGAATCCAGTGTGTGAAGCCCTAAGCACAGTAACTGTTCCTGATGGCACAGACTATGCTATGAGGTCCAAACTCTAAGTGCATTTTAAGTGAAAATGCGAGGTCTCAAAGAAATGTTTCCCGGAAACCTCTTCAGGCTCTATCCCTAGATTCCCGGAGGATGAGTTTTCGTTTTCTTTGGCTACTAGAGGAAAAGTTTGAATATATTACCTCTGCTTTCTAGACTTCCCATGCTTTATCCCAGAGCAGCAACTTTAATAGCAGGAATTTTAGGCATTGTGGCATTCATTCAGTTATAAATTTCACTTATAAAACATTTATTGAGGAAAAAAAAATTTATTGAGGTTTTCAATAAAAGATTTGATTTGTTTTAAACCAACCTATTCTCCCTCTTCCACCCCCATCGTTGTGCCCGAAACAAAATAAATGACCCAGTATTATTTGGCATTCATCTGACATAAATCATAACCCACATTGGATTACTTACAAGTCTATGTTATAGTCCTATGGAAAAAGTATATTTCTGAATGAGGACTACCCTTTCCCTTTTAACACTTCTCTTTGTCTAAAACAGGTAGGCAAACAAAATCTAAAAATATAATATCAAAAATAAAATTTATTTTATAAACCTGGACTTTCTCTGAATTCAGAGAAGGAATGTTATACCAGAAAACCTTCCCAAACCCAAACAAAACAAAGCCCACATATACAAAGTTTGATAATGTTTAACCAAGTCTTAGGTTGGAATCTTATTCTTGAAAGAACTAAGGGCACAAGACAAGTCCAGTTGTCTCCATGTGCTTTGAATGAATGAATGCTTTTAATTATACACTATTTCAAGTACCTGTGTCACTCTATTAGTTACAAAGCATTCAACTCGCCACAAAACATATGCAATAATTAATAATAATGACATTGAATGCAGAGTAATGGCTAATATCATCCTAGGCCACCTATGCTTTGGGTATACAGTATGATAAAGGAACCATGGTCCCTGCTGTCATGAAACAAATATAATGACAAGTTACTGTCCTTTTAATAAATAAGCTCTAATGGTAACACCTTAGGTTTTAATCCAGTTACTTTTGTTTAAAAATCAACAAAACAGGGCTTCCCTGGTGGCGCAGTGGTTGAGAGTCCGCCTGCCGATGCAGGGGACATGGGTTCGTGCCCCGGTCCGGGAAGATCCCACATGCCGCGGAGCGGCTGGGCCCGTGAGCCATGGCCGCTGAGCCTGCGCATCCAGAGCCTGTGCTCCGCAACGGGAGAGGCCACAACAGTGAGAGGCCCGCGTACCGCAAAAAAAAAAAAAAAAAAAAAAAAAAAAAATCAACAAAAGAAAATAATTGAATGTATGAACCTCAGGAAAAATGATAAATGTGATAAAATCTCTTATTTCAGATGCTTTGGTCAAAGAGCTTGTATCTTATTGAAAGTTCTTTAAGTACATAAATCACCTAAATTCACAGTCCATTTATAATTGAGAGGTTGTCTAAACGAACAGCAGGGTCTGGGGGTGGGGAGTGGGTTGCACACAGTTGAACAGAGCAGTGAGGCCACCTCCTGTTTCTCCACTCCAGGGACTGTGGACCCTCTCTCACATGTCTTCACATCTTTTAAGAGAAGCAGGAAATCTAAATTTTGTTGTGAAATCTCTAAGCAGGGGGACATAGATACCAAACAAATTACATCGTAGGTCAAATCTGTGAATCACCAGTTTTCAATCTCCCCTTTATACATACATAACTCTCAATAAATCATTGCAGCTCATACATTGTTCTTATCTTATGTACATCAGACCAAAAAATAAATAAGGCCCTCAAATACCATGGTGGATCACAGATTTATACACTCTCCACATGGGGAGTGGGTTAGCACTCACCTAGCCTAACTTCTGATTTGATCATCCCAAACAATGAGGAAGACTCTATCTAACTGGACAAAACTTACTGTGAGATAGTTCTTTTGTAGAGTCAGTCAATATCTAGCATTTCGCTCACACGCATTAGGATGGTTATTATCAAACAAACAAAATAATAAGTAATGGTGAGGAAGTGGAGAAATTGGAACTCTGGTGTGAACGTGCAGCCACTGTGAAAAACAATATGGCGGTTCCTCAAATAATTAAATATAGAATTGGCATTTGATCCAGCAATCCCACTCCTGGGTACATACCCCGAACAATTGAAAGCAGAGACTCAGCTATTTGTACACACAGGTTCATAGCAACATTATTCACAGTGGCCGAAAAGTGGAAACAATCCAAATTTCCCCTGATGGTTAAATGGCAGTGTATACATACAAATGGCATATTACTCAGCCTTAAAGAGGAAGGACACTCTGACACATGCTACGACATGGAAGAACCTTAAAGACATTATGCTAAGTGAAATAAGCCTGACACAAAGGGGTATATATCGTATGCTTCTCCTCATATGGGATTCCTAGAGTAATCAATTCATAGATACAGAAAACAGAATAGTGAATGCCAGGGATTGTGGGGAGGATGTTGTTTCCTGGATACAGCCTTTCAATTTGGGAGGATGAAAAATTTCTGGAGATGGATCATGGACGATATGCACAACAACGTGAATGTACTTAATACCACTGAACGGTACACCTAAAATCAGTTACGATGGTAAATTTTATGTTGTATACATTTTACTACAGTAAAAAATGTGAAAAGAAACCTAGCATTTCCACTCCCTGTTCTTTCTTCTGCCCTCTGAAGCCATACTGCACAGGTCTGCCCTTTTACATGACTATTCTCCAAATATTGGCAGAGAGCCGCCCTGGTTCTTCCCAGATTCCCTTTTTACATCTTTGCTACTTTCCCCTGGAGCCCTTCCAGTCTCTCTGGGCCCTGCACCCAGGCCAGAACCTAGTGCGTGTGTAAAAGGTGGAGCGGGGAGGGGACGGGGGGCAGGAAGATTACCACCCCTGATCTATTGCAGTCTCTGGGAGGCTGCCTCTGATTACATGACTCAAGTGATTTAGGTTTTATTTCATTTTCTTTTGGGCCTTGGAAGTTGGCTCACTTATTTGCAGATGCTGGCTAACCTCGAAGGGAAGAAGCAGAGAAAAGGAGACATCCAGGACTGTTATTCCCTGATCAGACATTTTCAAAGCCCATGTATAAGCAATACTTTAATTTGTTTCTGAATTCTGGGACTGCAGCTTGGATGGATTTGCATTTTCACTGCAAATTAACTTGCAGTTGAAAAAGGCCCCAAAGGGGGCTTTCTGGGTCATCCGTGGACTTTGCTTTCTAGAAGCTGTGTCCATCAGCGACCAGATGAGCCTCCAAGAGGAGGGACACTGAAAGATGCCACAACAAAATTTGTTTTTCCCTCTACACCTTGCCACCCTCTTTCCTGGCACTTTCAGTACTGAAAGATAAAGGCAGTCTTGCAAGTTTAAAAGTTGAAATTTCTAACAGGCCTCCTCCTCCCCTTCGGTCTCAATAAAACCAATTGTCATCCTTCTTGTAAAACCCTCCCTAACCCTAGAATACAGTGACTTTTAAAATATTATTTCTAATTTGCTATTTGCCCATCCATGAGAACGTAATAAAAAGTGACTTTCTAAAGACGCTCTGACAAAATCCGTGAGCCCTTTTGACCTCACAGACTTTAAGGCATCTCAATGTATTTCCTTCTAAGAAGAAAGGCGGAAAAAAGGCTTCCTCGCTCACCCACAGCCCGCTTTGCAAAGGACCTTGAAAGGTCTGGGGGATGCTGGGAGTTCCCAGCTGGCCAGCTCAGGCTCCGGTTCCACTAGGTCATGTTCAATGTGAGTGTGCACACGAGAGAAGGGAGGTGACCTCAATTGTCTCAACAGGATGTAGGACAGCACAGGGGCGAGGCAGCAAGTGGCCCAGGCCTTCGCTATGAAGAGCTTTAAATATCACTGGTATTAGTAAATGAGCAGCTACAAGCAGTGTCATAAACTTTATGGGTTCACAACACACTGTGACAAATCCTTCTTGAAATATTGGTTGTGGCTGAGGGATTCCTGAATGTGCTGGGTACGGACGCAACGCAGACGAGCCAGCAAGAAAGGTCATTTGTCTCTCAGCCAAAGTCCATCCCTGGGCAGAGGCATTATTACTTCTTATTATTCACTCTAATGACAGCAAGACACGTCTTTATGGCATTTGAATATTGCAAAGTACTTCAACGTCATTCTAAGTTATTCTACCCCACAATGAAGCCGGTACAAGGGCAGAAGGAAAATACCAAGCTTAGACGTAGCAGAGGCTGATCTCAAGATTCAGGTGGAGTTGGTAGCCCACAAGAAGTCGTTGGTGAAAAGTTAAAAAGTCAATGAGAGCAGCTTGCTTGAAATGGCCAGAAATGTTCAATGTTGCAATTGCAGACTTCAACAAAGTGTCAAAAATTTGAGCGTTGGAGTTTTTGCTTTGCCTCTCCTTTCCCTTTTAGCCATTCACTCTGCAACTCCCAACTTCAAGCCAGGACTCGAAACTCTCCCTGCCTATTGACCTAACCTACCTCTCTGAACTCACTTCTGGTCCCCCTCCCTCCGCTCAGACATGTCTGGTCACATAGTCTTGCTTCTCTTCCAACAAGCCCAGCTCTTTCCTTCTTCAGGGCCTAAGGTTGCATCATGACTTTTGTGGGCACGTTCTTCCGTTAAAAAAAAATTCAGATTATATTTTATGATTGTGTTGGTAGAAGGATGAATGTACAATGTTATACATTAAAATAGTTCCTTTGATCTGAATGTTTATTTTTTCCTTCTGATTTTAAAAGGAATTAAGACATTTTCACGGGCCCCTAAAAGTATTGTGTCCCTGTGTCTACTGGGTCTGATGGAGAAGTCATCCTTGTCAAGGTCTTTGCATTTGCTGTTCCCTCTGCTTGAAATGCTGTTCCTCTGGACAGTCACACAGCATATAACCTCAGTTGCATTCATGTTTCTGCAAAAATGACATTTTTTCAGAGAGGCTTTCTCTCATCACCTCACCTAGAGCAGACCCCACACCTCAACTTCTGCCGATCATCTCCATGCTTCAACTCTGCTCTACTTTTCTTATAAGCATCTGACAACATATTAGATATTTATTTATGTTTTACTTGTTTGTGGTCTGTATCCCCCACTAGAATGTAAATTGTGTGACGCTAGGTATTCTGTTCCCAGGGCCTAGCACCGTGCCAGGCACACAGCCGATACCCAGAAATGTTTGTCTATGTTGAATGAATTTGTGCCTTCTTGATTTCAAACACTTTGTCGTCCAATACAGAAAGAAAATTAATAGTGAGCATGAAAGGAGAAGGAAAAGGCTTTCTTGATCAAATATCCAACCTTACAGAAGATCTTAGAAAAGCTGGGCACGTGCTGGGATCGCCCAGCTCTTCCACGCAGGCCCTCTGCTCTGGGCTCTCCATAGCCTTGTACATTTCCCTCTCCCGATCACACCACCTTGTTCTGTAATTATGCATGGTTGCTGAAGCTGAGGTTTTCATCCCTCATGCCACCTCCTCCTCCCCTCCTCCCCCTCCTGCTCTCCTTCCTCTTCTTCTTCTTCTTCTTCTTCTTCTTCTCCTTCTCCTCCTTCTCCTTCCTCTTCCTCTCCTTCTCCTTCTCCTTCTTCTTCTTCTTCTTCCTCTTCTTCTTCCTCTTCCTCTTCCCCTTCTCCTCCTTCTCCTCCTCCTTATTCAATTGCATTTTATTGTGGTAAAAATACTTAACATGAGATCTACCCTCAATGAATTTTCAAGTGTATAATACAGTATTATTAACTATAAGTGCAATGTTGTACAGCAGGTTTCTAGAACTTATTCATCTTTCTTAACTGAAAATTTATGCCCATGGATTAGTCATTCCCCATTTCTGTCCTTCCTCCACTCCCAGATTCTAGCAACCACCATCTATACATTTGCCTATTTTAGACCCTCATATAAGTAGAATCATGCAATATTTGTCCTTCTGTGACTGGTTTATTTCACTCAGCATAACAACCTCAAGGTTCATCTGTGTTGTTGCATATTGCAGAATTTCCTTCTCTCCGGTTTTTTTTTTTTTTTTGCCACACCATTTGGTTTGTGGGATCTTAGTTCCCTGACCAGGGATTGAACCCAGCCACGGCAGTGAAAGCACTGAGACCTAACCACTGGACTGCCAGGGAATTCCCCAGAATTTCTTTCTTCTTTTAAGACTGAATAATATTCCATTGCATGTGTATATACACTTGCTTTATCCATTCATCTGTTGATGGGCTTTTAGTTTTCTCCCACGTCTTGGCTATTGTAAATCACGCTGCAATGAACATGAGTGTGTACAAATATTTCTCTGAGATATTATTTTCAATTCTTTTGGACATATACCTAGAAGTGGGGCTGCTGGATCATATGGTAGTTCTATTTTTAATTTCGTGAGGAAATGCCATACTATTTGCCATTCTGGCAACACCATTTTGCAATCCCACCACCAGCTTTCAGGGGTTCCAGTTTCTCTACATCCTTGCCAACACTTGTCATCTTTTGCTTTTTTTTGAAAATAGCCCTTCTGAAAGGTGTGAGATGATAGCTCATGGTGGTTTGGATTTGCATTTCCCAGATAATTAGTGACAATGAGAGTCTTTACATGTATCTGCTGGCCATTTTTATGTCTTTTTGGAGAAGTGTCTGTTTAAGTATTTAGTTTATTTTTTATCTGGGCTATTGGTTTTTTTGCTCCTGAGTTGTAGGAATTCTTTATATATTTTGGACATTAATCCCTTTCGGACAGTTGGAAAATATTTTCTCTCATTCCATTGGTTGCTTTTTCACTTTGTTGCTTGCTCCCTTTCCTGGGCACCTTATGACTTCTTCTTCTTCTCAGTACTCAATTTATTGAGTACTGAGCACTCAATAAATTGTTGCTGAATTAAAAGTGAATGAACACAAAGGAGAGAAAGATACAGAAGATTCTGTAAAAGTGTAAAGAGCTTATGCTTGCTTATGCTTATGCTGTAACATTAGATTGCACAGAATTAACGAAGATGGCTTCAAGAAAATGGGGACATTTGTTGGCGGATGCGAGAATCATTTAGTGTGCAAAAAAAAGAGAGCTTATAAATATCACAGATATCTAGAAACAGGTCTCTGGAATGATGCTCAGAGTAGCAGATATGACTCTTTTGGTTGCAAAATTCTCTCTTAAGGAAAAAGGAGACTTCGTGGTTCTTTGAAAAGTCCGAGGATAGGTTTACTTCCGGCTTCCTGGATTCTGAGGTCTGCCAGCTCGCTGGGCTGTGCTGCTGTCTTTTCCCAGCCCCTCCTCCTACTGGAGTGGTTTCATGGCAGCCTCCAGATTGCAGTAAAATGGAGGCACTGCTCCAACCTTTTTGTCCTCTCAAATCCAGCATGGGAAATAGGAGGGGCTTTTTCTCAGAAGTTATCCCCGAGGTCTCACTGTATTTCATTGCCTTTGGTTTGGCCATTTACTTACCTTTGGCCAATCACAGTGCCTTGGAGGAGTGTGCTGATGTCCTTAGGCCTGGGTCACCTTGTGGAGTGACCCGTGGTGTGGGGGAGGGTGGTAGGAGTGCCCCTGGAGCCACAGGGAGCAGGGATGAGTGCACTGGGGCTCCCCAAACCGCAGTTACAGGAAGTAGGGTGTATGGACGCTGAGTGGCCAAAAAACAAATGTCCACTACTCTTGGCTCCAGAAAGAAAGTGTAATGGATTGGTTTGGCATCAAAGGTCAGGACTTCAACTAAGAAGCTGCAGGGAAGTATTCGCAGTATTGGAATCCCCTGGGACAATGAGAAAAGCTCATTAGCAATTGTGGAGGAAAAGTAGATTCCCTTCCTCACAATTCCTGCACCCTGTTATATAAACAATTCTTATGATCTAAGGAATGAAGAGGTAGAGGTTCATTTTACTGAAACATTTCACACACACACACACACACACACACACACACACACACACACAAGACATTAATTTTGTTTTAACCCGGCTTCGACCTTGAGACTTGGGTGTGGGTGTGAATGGGGAGTGAATTACCTTTCTTCATGGAAGGGAAGGAATCTTTCCCTGGGGAAAGCTGCTGTATAGACCGCGTAGGTGGTTTTTCTACAGCTGCTTCTGACCGGATTATCTTAAGTAAGTCATATCCATGCCTTAGAGAGGTTGGGTCAATGCCAGATAACTTTCTGCCTAGGCTTAAGTGTTAGGCAAGAGAGTTTGGTAGATGTCTTATTTTATTTATTTTTTTGAAATTGAAATATAGTTGTTCCAGGTGTACAGCAAAGTGATTCAGTTCTACCTATCTATCTTTTTTCAGATTCTTTTCCTTTATAGGTTATTATAAATATTGAATACAGTTTCCTGTGCTATACCATAGGACCTTATTGTTTATCTATTTTATATATAGTAGTGTGTATATGTTAATCCTAAACTCCTAATTTATCCCTCCCTCCCTTTCCCCTTTGGTAACTGGAAGTTTGTTTTCTATGTCTGTGGGTCTATTTCTGTTTTATATATAAGGTCATTTGTATCATTTTTTTTTTTTAGATTCCACATATGAGTGATAGCATATGATATTTGTCTTTCTCTGTCTGACTTACTTCACTTAGTATGATAATCTCTAAATCCATCTGTGTTGCTGCAAATGGCATATTTCATTTCTTTTTATGGCTGAGTCATATTCCATTGTATATATGTACCACATCTTCCTTATCCATTCAGACGTCTTATTTTATTACGTCTTATTTAGTAAAGAGAGGAGACAGATGTTCACCTAGGCCCCCTCGTAGCCACAGCCCACTCACACAAGCAAACCTGCCTTCTTCCAGTTTTATGGTGCTGGAACCAGAGGGGCAAGAATGTTCATGTTTCTGGGAAGTACGTCGGCTCATAGGCTGCACAGAATTGAGAGGTCCACTCACCTCTCCGCCTGCTCTAAGGGAGAAGGCCACTGAAGACCAGATTGAGCAGATAGACGTGCCCGTGTTCTTCTCTTCAACACTGTGAATCGTTGTTCCCACTGAGTAACAAGTTCTATTGAACCATAATTGGTGTATTTTGCCTCTTAGGAGGAGAAAGAAAAACACAAAAGAAAATAAATAAGAAAATATTTAATTCAATTCAGATTGCAACCACCCTATTTCCTTGCTGTCCTCTTTTTTTCCTAATGAAAAAGAAAAGTGTACTTTCTGTTCCAAAGTTAAAATATTGTAAAAGCAGCAAAAACTAAAAATCAGTAAGTGTGTTCCTTTTAGAGAGTGGGGTGGGGGTGAGGTACCAGGTTAGGAGCTGTGCTTTCTGCTGACCTATGTCATAGAGTAAGAGAGCTGAGTGTGTGTAAAATACTTGGTAATCCTTGGGCTCAGGTGTGTAACCCAAACAAACAAACGAACCCGTAAACCTCTGAAATAACACGGTGTTAGTTCTGTTTTGTTTTGGCCAACAAAAATGTCGCAGAATGTCTTACTTCTTATACCCCCTTCCTTTACTTAAAAGAGAGAAAGCGAGCGAGCATGGTTGCACCACGCAGCATGCAGGATCTTCGTTCCCCGACCAGGGATTGAACCTGTGCCCCCTACAGTGGAAGCTGAGAGTCCTAACTACTGGACCACCAAGGAAGTCCCCCAGGATGTAAAATCTTGACACCAATCTGGATCAGATAACATCCACCATCTCTCCCCCCTTGAGTGGATGAATGCAAGCAAGAGCAATAGTTCCATCTTACTTGCTAATGTTCAACTTCTTCCCTCCTGGTATCCCTCTTATATCGCCCTAGACAACACTCTCCCAGCAAATCTCTATTCCCACCTCCATTAGCAGGATTTCAGTACTACTGTTTACCCAACGGCATCTTTCTGCCATCTGCCTTTTGCCATGGGGAATCCCTCTATTTTGTTTACATTTTTAATTTGGTCCCTTATTCATCAATGCAACCAAAACCTGGGTTTCTGTCATGATGCAATTCTCTTACTAAATTTCTCCAGCTGAAGCCACTTTTCTTGCTCATGGGCTGAGAAGAGGGGATCCCCTCCCTGAACTCTGCTAATTGCACTCAGTTCCACTGCTTTCTCTTCTGAAGTCTACCATTCACTTATGCCAGCCTCTCTCCATCCTTTCTGCCATCATGTCTCATCTTAGAGAAAGCTTCCTTCTTCCCCAGCGACTTCAGATCTGTGTTCCATGGAATACCAACATCCACTGGCATTCTGGTATTCGCGTTAATGAAGACAAAACCCTTCAGGCTCTTGACCTCTTAGGCTCTGGGGATGATAATCTCCACTCGGCCACTGATGTGGTCTCACCTTAACCTTGGACTTCATTGTCATGTAGGATGTTCCTTTCTAAGCCTTCATGATAGCTAGCCTCCAAAAATGGCTCCCAATAAGCTTCTCTTCCCCGTAGGTTCAGGCTGACTTACACATCAAGAAGTATAATTTAGTTCTCCTTCCCTGGAATCTGAGGTGGCATTGAAACTCATTTTGGTAAATAGAGTGTGGCCGAGGAGACATCGGCATCTTCTAAACCCAGGCCTTAAGACACCTGGCAGCTACTACTTCCTCCCTTCAGGGAATCAGCAAGAAGTCTGATTACTCTGAGACAAGTATGTTGTGGGGGAGCTCAAGCTAACTATGTGAGAGCCCATGTGGAGAGAGAGAGGCTGGGCCAGTCCCCAGCTGTTCCAGCCATCCCAGCTGAGGCTCCAGACATGTTGGTGAAGAAACCACTGTGGACACTTCCCCAACCCAAATTACGGAAGCGTGAGAAATGATATACTGTTATGGTTAAAGCCACTAAAGTGGGGGATGTGCTAAAAAAACAAATTCGATGGAGTAAATTTTAAGGATTGAGTTGGGTTTTTTTTTGCACAATTCATGACTTGGGCAACACCCCATCTAGCAAGTAGAGAGGAGCTCCAAAGGATTACAGAAAAGGAGAGGTTTTTAAAGGCAACACAAAGAAGTCCTAAACAAAAAAGATAATTTCAGGCTTAGGTAACTTACCTACAGGGAACAGAAGGGGACTATGTGGCAGATGACCTCATCCTCCTTTGGGGGCTGGAGAATGCCATGTGACAGATTACTTCATTGGTGCTGACCAGAAAATTCCTGACTGAGCAGTAAGACTGCATTTCTGGGGGGAGGTTGAAGTTTCAGTGAGGTTAGGTATGAAGCCCCAGTTTGGTGGCATGGCCGAGCATAACTGACTCCATTTTGGGCCTTTGGTTTTCTCTTTTTTTTTTGCGGTACGCGGGCCTCTCACTGTTGTGGCCTCTCTCGCGGAGCACAGGCTCCGGATGTGCAGGCTCAGCAGCCATGGCTCACGGGCTCAGCCGCTCCGCGGCATGTGGGATCTTCCCGGACCGGGGCACGAACCCGTGTCCCCTGCATCAGCAGGCGGACTCTCAACCACTGCGCCACCAGGGAAGCCCTGGTTTTCTTTTTAAGGAGTGATTTGTTATGTAGCAATAGACAACCCACACCATCTTGAATTGTGAAATTTCTCTCTAGTCATATTCTAACCCCCCAACTCTCCCTCAGTTTCATTCCTACGGAACATCTCAACTGCCAGTCCTTAGAGTCCTTCCTGAAACTCTATGACTGTTGTGGCTCCAACGTATCTCTCCTTTTCCCTCATCAACACATTTCTTGAAAGAGTTGTCTGTTTCCTAACATTATTTCCTCATCACATACTTCCTTTTTGTTTCAATCTTTCAAAAATACTTACTGAGCACCTACTACACACACTCTTTTAGGGATATAACAGCGAATAAAATAGATAGTATCTCTGCGCAGCCCTTATGAAGATTACATTCTTGAAGAGGGAGTCACAAGGAGACAGAAAATAACAACAATGAAAAAAGAAAACTTATAATGACAGGTGGTGACTTGCGCTTTGTAAGAAAAGCAGAGTTAAGGCAGAGAGGTCAGGAGTTTGCCTCTGTGAGCCCTGAGTCTGTCTCCTCAGCTCAGTGTTTTGCTTGGGTTTCCCGCCAGAACCAGGGTCCAGCAAATATCTCCAGGCAGAAAGCTCGGGCTCCATTGGGCTTACTCCTCTTAGGGATGGCAGTTGCCCAGTGTCCAACTGATGTTGATTCATACGTTTCGTCCAGTTTTCTAGTTGTTTATGGTGGGAGGGCTAGTCTGGTGACCAGTTACCCCTTCATGCTCAAAAGTGGAAGTCTTGTGGCTTAAATTTTAGAGGATGGCTCTGACTGTTGTTCTCACTACCTGCTATTTTCTGCCCTGGCTGTGCTGGTTGAATCACTTTCTCATCAGCTCTAGCCACCAAATCCAGTGGGCTCCTCTTAGGCCTCATCCTTTCATTAGCGTTGATTCTACTGGTCACCCTCCCCTTCCCGAAATCCTCTTTTCTTGTGGCTGTCGTAATGCTCAGAGTTATTTTTGTTTTGGCTTTTGTTTTTACAGTGACACTCCACTTCACGTGCTCATTTGAATACATACCAACTTCCCCCCTTGACTGCAAGCCCCTTGCAGCAGAGACGCGGAATGTTCATTTTTGTGTACCAGGGCTAGTGTAGTACTCTTGACTCCAGCAGGGCTCTCAAGGAATGTTTATTGAGTGAATCTGAAACCTAGTCATAAAAGACAGTGTATAAGAAACACCGTCGGTCTGAGGGGCACAGAGCCGGTTAGAGCTTTCTCAGAGTGGCTAACCTTCCCTGTAGGCCCAAGTGTCAAACTCTCAGTGCTAAAACTGGGCAAACCAGGGTGATGGGTCATCCTAGCACTTCCCAACCTTGTCAAGTCATGGCACGTGGAAAATGGTTATCTTTTTAAAGCACCCTGGAGTTGATGGGTGAGACCAGCCTTGGCAGGAGATGACCTGGGGACTCTCAGCTTTTCAGTCTTGCAGGACCCCTGGGAGGGTCACAGGGACCTACCAGCTGAGCAAGGAAAGCGTGTCTGCGCTCAACAGGCGGATAGCCCTGCTAACAGCAATTCCAAGGAGGAGGCGGCTGGCTGGCAGGATGGGGCTGAAACTGGAAGACTTCCATTAGAGTCCTTACTCAGCCACTCATCACTTGTGAGCGTGGGCAAGTCCCCTTACCTCTCAGAGATTTAAAAGTGGGAAAACAATAATACCTATTTTTTTAGATTGCAAGGAGTCAAAGGAAATTATGTACACAAGAGCATTTTGTATACTAAAAATTCCATACCAATGTTATTTCTTATTGTTGCCTCTATTACAGAATATGAGTTTCTAGAGGGAAAGGAGCTAGTGGAAAGGACAGAGCCACAGAGAAAGTCTTCAGGATCAAGGGGGACGGGTGAGGCTGGAACACAGGAAAGGGCACCATCTTTCCTGAGATAGGGGGAAAAAAGAAGAGAGGAAAACATACTGAGGTGGGACACGTTAATGGGGGGCCGTTTAAATCTAACCACTTTGAAGTTCTCAGGAAAGTTAAAAAAAAGTGTTGTTTGTTCAAACTTAGGTGACACTGGGAACTGAAGGCCCCTGAAGAGGGTTTGCAAGGACTTCATTGTTCTTCTTTTTTTTTTTTCGGACGCGAGGCATGTGGAATCCTAGTTCACCAACCAGGGGTCGAACCCGTGTCCCCGGTAATGGAATCACAGAGTCTTAACCACTGGACCACCAGGGAAGTCCCCTGGAATGACTTCGTTTTATTAACCCACGTGTGATGGTGGGTGGCAGAGGAGGGAACTGGGGCTGTTTGTGGGGTAGGTAGAAAAGGGAGACCCCCGCAGGCCTTCACATGTGGGCGGAGCAGGGAGCAGAGCCTGGGAAGAAAAGCCATGGACCGAATATAATCATCTTATTTTCTCTACTTTCGTTCATTTCCTCAACTTTCTCATGTCCCTTCTTTTTCCCTCCACTGACCATAATAGGGGCAGTTTTAAAGCCATTAGTCTTATGACTTGTATTTATCGAACTCACTATTCCTTTAAAAGCTTGGAAGTTGAATGCTTTGTCTTCCTCTCTCTCAGAAAAAGAAATTAATAGTGATAGCGTTTTCATTTCCATGCAGCCAGTAATGATTTTTTTTAGTGGACCCTTTATTACTCTTGTAAGGGAAAAAAAAATCTCCCCACCTTGACTATTCCTATAATGGTTAAAGTATGTGGCATCAATGGTTCTTCTTTAATATTCATTTACCACATGGAGTGCCGTTTTCAACTTTTATTCCTGGGCAGCATTCTTTCTGGAGAGGCAAAAAATCTCTCTTTTGACCATCTTTCCCTAGATGCTAAGGGCACACCATGGTTAGATCCTCCCAAAGGTCATCTGCCTTGTAGTCTGTCCTGTAGCCAGTGCTGTCCTAGGAAGAGGAGGGTTTAGGTTCAACAGCTGTTAAGCACCACTGTCCCAACTCTGAGTACACTTTGAGTGGTTGTGATGATTCTCATAAATACTAGATTTCCTAAAACTATTGCTTTGGTCCTCATGCTGTAATTTCATTTGTCCCTATTCTCCTGACCATGACTGCACCATTTATTTATTACGAATACCTTCACACAAGCACACTTTCTCATACGATTTCTGGAACAATCAGGACCGCATCGCTGTCTTTGGCCTCCAACAAGCAAAGGATTAACCCTCTGCCATCTCTCTGTTTATTGAAGTCTAAGCCTAGAGATCATTTCTGAAGTTGAGTTTACTTATTTGGCTTTGCTGTTTGAAGTTAATTTATGACATGGCCCAACTAACTTATCTCCTTACCAGCCCACAGTGGTTTAATTTTGCAAAGTGGCAAGGGAATAGTATGTAAGTACAGAATGGTCTTAGGCTTTCAAGTGCTACATTTATCTTTCTTCCTATGGCTTTAAATATCAACCATCAAGTCAATAAGCCACTATTTGGCATTATTATTCAATATGCAAATGTGTCTCCAATGAAATGGGCATTTCGATGGCCATAGATTAAGTCAAGCTACTGGGTTATTTGTTGAATTCCACATTTACACAGAAAATCAGTTCAAGACATTAATTGTATGAAGTTTCAAAATACCCAAATTCAGATATTTGCATAAGTGTATTCAGTTTAATCCATGACTCTCTATCAAGATCATATTCCATAGGAATCTCATTTGGTATCAAAATGAATGACTGTCAGAAAGTTAGACTAAACTTTTCTCATTGCAGTGCATTTAGTCTACCATAATACAGACAGTTTTAAAACTTTCTCCTAAGAATCTGAAGATTCATAAAAAAATTTGTAACAACTTTGCCTCCTCTTCCCATTATTGTTTGGTGCAATCTTCCAATGTCCAAGTGAGCCTCCTGCTTTTGTGGAGCAATTGGAAGTCCTATTTGCTGTTTTGCTCTCCATCCCAATTCCTGCCATCAGCATGGGTTACGTCACTGACCAGGTGAGGATCCATTAAACACCCTACCTCACAGCTCCTTAATCTCTTGTAGGCCAGTGACCTTGGTCTCTCTCTCCCCAAATTTTTACCAAGACCATCTTCTGGACTTCGTTAGCGTCAAGAATCACCCCACCTCTGAAACACCACTGTTCTCTTTTTAGACTACAATCTCCTATTCTTTCAGCTCTAGTTCTCATTCTGTACCTTGCAAGGCTCTTTTCTCAGTCTAACTCACTAATGCCACTTTCTCTATTTCTTATCATGCTACTGAAAAAAGAGGATATTGATTGTAAAATACATCATCATTTTACAACCACTAGGGAAAATAACGATGCCAATTAAACAACAGCACAGTGAGTTCTTACGGCTTAGAAAAATTTTTAATATTTATTGAAAGAGCTTTTCTAGACTTAGGCATAGTTTTTATTATGTATCACTCTCGTGCATCTATTAGTAAGGGAACTTGACTACAATAGTGTCTGAATTTTCTGAATCACTTTTCAAAGCAGAGTCATTGATACCTATGGTTTGCCACACAAAATCTTCCTCTGTGTTATCCCCAGCATTGGTGATGTAGCAATTTTTAAGAGAGAGAGAGTTCCACTATTGTCTCTGTATTTTTTTCCAAGACAATGACAGCCACTCTGCAAGTTTCGATGCTGACATATTATTGATCTTACCAGAAAGTATCAATGGAAGGTTTTTTGACAATTCTAAGGGCTTGTATTTCTTCCTCAAATGGTCTTCAAATGATTTGTTGACTGAAATGTCAAGGAGATGCCATGTCCTGTCATGACACCAGAAATAACAATCATATCATTACTTTGTAGCAAGCTTCTCTTTAACTGTAAATATACAAGTCCATGAAATGCATCAAAAGCTAATTATTGGGTGGGTTATGTGAGGTTCATGGAGGGCTATTCCAGATGACATTTAGTGATTTCTACTTCTTTCTTTCCCTGTGCCCTGGGGGGATCTCTTTTGGCCCAGGGAAATCCCCTTCCCTTAACTTTGAGAGGACCTCTTCTGTCTGTGAATTCCTTTCCCCTTTAAGCTAAGCCTGTATTTTACATTCCTCTTTTTCTTTCTCTTCCCTTCCCCTCTGTTCCTTTCTTTTCTATGCTCTTCTTTTCTCTTCCTTTGTTTTCCTGAACAATTTGGTCCTAAAGCTGTTAGGTGGGGCAGAACAAGGTAGGTGTCTGAACCTAAGGTAGGGGGTGTGTGTGTGCCCCAGAATGGGCTACAGGAGCCTGAGCAGGGTACTCATGGGGGCAGCCTGCAGCCAGTGTCATAGACTGAGCCAGGTGAGGAGGACACCCGTGCAGGGGAGGGGACAATAGGAGAGCTGGGGTTTGGGTTACACATGGTAGACTGACCAAAGGTAACCAGAGAGCCAGGTTTTTTACTTTTGGATAATGGACTTACAGATGTGGAAAAGGAGAAAATTAGAAGGAACCCAGTGCCATTACACTGGAATCAGCAGTATCAATATGTGTCAAAAAATGTGAATAGATTAACAAAGTAGAGATACAGAGAATTCCCTGGTGGTCCAGTGGTTAGGACTCAGAACTCTCACTGCCGTGGCGTGGGTTCAATCCCTGGTCGGGGAACTAAGATCCCACAAGTCACGCGGTGAGGCCAAAAATAAATAAAATAAAATTAAATTAAATTAAAAGTAGAGATACAAATGTGTGTGAGAATGTATATATGTTTGTGTGTGTGTGTGTGTGTAGACCGATATGCACAATGCACAAATATATTCCCTAGTTCTGTACACTGAGAGGGCCTAGAACACTCCAATAACAAGAGCACATCTAGCCCCCAGGATGTAGCTTCTAAATATTATTCTCCACAAAAAGGGACCAAGGATCCTTAGAGAAATGACCGATTTCAGGGCTGGTAGGGAAAGTACAAGATGAGTCTGGGATATCTTAATTTATGCCAGAAATCAAGGAGGTGTTTCAAGAATGACACATCCTTGTCCAAAAGATACAGAAATTAGCCTGAAGGGGCTGCCACTGACCAAATCTGAGATGGTTTAAGCACATCCATAAATAATAACAGTAATGGATTATAACCAACTGGGTAAAGAAATCATGAATCCATTCTGATATAAACTAATGAATGAAGAAATTGAAAGTTTGATGAGAAATAGCAGGTGTACTTATTCATTCCATAGGGGAAAAGAGTAACTTTAAAGTGAAGAAAACTGACAGATACCACCTTAATCAAGCGATCAAAGCAAACAACACCAGTAATGGGATAAACTGAAATCATGTACCACCTGATAAGAGGCAATAAGAAGAAGGTAACATCACAGTGATTTTCCCGCCAAAGACGCATAACCTGAATCTAATCACGAGGGAATAACAGACAAACCCAAATTGTGGGACACACAGCAAAATAACTAACCTGGAATCTTCAAAAGAGTCAAGGACAAGAAGTCCAGGAAAGAATGAGGCCCAGTTCCAGGCTGAAGGATGCCTGACAACTAAATGTAGCCCAGGATTCTGGACAGGATTCTTTTGCTAAAAACGATTGATGGGACATTTGGCAAAACTTTGCTGAGAGTGGAGGAATAGATGGTAGTAGTGTTGCAAGTTAATTTCCTATTTTTGTGGTTATCCTCTGCTTATGTGGGAGAATGTTCCTGTTTGTAGGCAATACCTACTAAAGAATTATATATTCTTTACGTAAGGTGATGGGGCATCAGATCAGCCACTTAGACATAATTAGTAGGGTTAAAGGGGTAAAAGGATTTTTTCACTTGTATTGTAATTACAGCTTTTCTGTATGTTTGGGATGTTTCAAAATTAAAACAATAAAGAGAGAGAAAGAAAAATATTGCCACCTGCTTCAACCCCAGGTATTTAAAATTGCATTTATCTCAAATAGAAATGACCACTCTTCCAGTTTGTTCCTTTCCTCAATTCTCAATTTTGGTTATGGGTATTTTTACCTAAGTGTTTACTAAAGCTGGGAACCTTGGAATCATTCCTAACGTCTCCTTCTCTCTCACTCCCACATCCAAGCTTTATCTCTTCTGCCTCGGAAATATCCCTCAATTTGAACTGATCTTTTCCACCCCCATTACCACTACCTTGGCCTCCTTCTTTGTCCCTGACATCACCCACCAGTCTTCCTGCTTCCAGCCTCTCTCTTCCACAGCCCTGCTGGCAATGATCGTACTAAAAGGGAATCTTTTCATGTCATCCCACTGCTTAGAAACATCATCTGGCTGGCAAGGGCTTTCAGGATAAAACCTAACATTAGTAGAGTAGTTTTCCAAGCCTTTGTCAATCCCAACCAACCACAGTCATCTTCTCTCCTATCCCTCCTGAAACACTGCCGCCAGCTACCCATACTTCTGTACCTTCTCTAGACATACCTGCCCATCCTTGACTTTGTGTTTTTATGGATGTTGTCCCACTCCCTAAAATGCTTCCTGTGCCACCTTTAAAGTAGGGGGCATGAATTGGAAGGCCCACACACTGAACCTGGCCCCCAGAATATTTTGCCTGTCTCCCCGCTAAAAGGGGGGACGTGCATCCATTAGGTGGGGAACTTCATCTGCAGCTCATCACGAAGCCATCCACGTGGACTTCACACCTTCACCTGAGTTGGATCTTTCAACACTCATCTCTTTTGAAGCCCTTCCTGACTTCTCCCTCTTCAAGCCTCCGTTCATCACCCGAAAATAGCACTAATCACATCATCCTGAGGTTTCTGCTGCGTGTTGCTCAATTCTATGGGCGTCTCAGCAAGAACTGTGGCACCAACCTAAATTCTACGGAGGGAAGTCTACACAGATATTGGGAAACACTAGATAGGGGTTCAGAAGTGATTTGCTCCTTACCTGGAACATTGAGGAATTCCAAAGGTATAATACGGAACATCCCAGATCATACATCTTTTAGAGGAAACTTCCAGAGGGAAGACTACTTTGAAAATTTCTTTCATCTTCTTTGGGAAAGTGGTGATCCTAAACATTTGGCCTGGATGGCAGATTTTGCCTAATTATGCCTTTTGGTGAGTTGTGAAGGAGAATGTGAGCTTTTTCTTAATTTTGGTGTTGGCTAATTCCATTTCTGTTTCAGGTCTGCCGGCCTTTGGACAGAGAGAAAGCAGATGAAGAAGCATTATCTCTGTATATGATTATTCCCATCCGGCGGGGCAGCAAACATGTTTCTGTTACAATAATTAAAAAGCCTTTTTGGTTATCTGAGTCAATATCAAACTTTGGCTCCCATAGAAATGAGCAAGAGGATTTGCGTGATTCCACCAATCCTGTGTGAATGTTTATTTTTTGCTAATTTTTTTGGATTTGAATTATGTTCTCTCACAACACATTTTTAGAGGGTTTGAGAAATTAACAAGCACAACAAGCAGACGGATAGAAATGCAGAAACGACAAAAGTACTCACCACGTGTATTCCCTGGATGCATTCATAGTTCTGTTTGCTCCCGTCAGAAATTAGAACTCATAAAAGCCAGCCACCAGCACAGGGATGGCAAACAGATGCCAGACACATGTGGTTCCCTTTAAGAACCGTCTTCTGTGGGGTGTTCTCTGTGCTTCTGACAGTCCTATCTGTGTGTCCAATTCTCAGATTCCTTAGACGAAAGCAGGCTCTTTTCCTTCCTGCAGTGGGTAAGAGGGAGATGGGCTGAAAAGAGGACGGGGGCGTGAGAGGCTGCGGCTTTTGTAGTCATCAGGGAGTGACACTCAATTCCTAAATCAGGTCCCTTGTCCATCTACGGAGAAAGCCGTAAGTTGCTAAGTCAAATTCTGGGGATGGTCAAAGTTAGCAAACTCTGTTTCTTCATTTCATTGTTTTCTATTGGATAGAGTTGGTAGAAAGTTTCAATTTCTCGAAATCTAGAAACAGGGTTTTAAAAAATTCATTATGTGTAATTGGGGATGGTGGTGTTAATCCCTCATTATGTTTCAGATGGGACAATCTGTATATAGACCTTTTGGTGACAAGTGGGCTTACTGGTTTAAAAATGTTGAACTCAGAGACATATAATAAGCCTTGTCTCCTAATTTGTTTTTTTTAAGTTACCCCCAAATTTGAATTTGTTATATACACACACACACACACACACACACACACACACACACACACAATCTACATGTCTAGCTGTCTAGATGTCTCTGCCTAGACCCATATATTAGGACCCTCTTAACCTGTGGACATGGGGGTAAATAGCATGCCTCTGGCCAACCTATCTGGTTGCCTTCATTGATGTTCTATAGACTCCAGTTCTGAGATGCCATCACATGCAAGATGTACCATCAATCTAGTAACTTTTCAAGGGGAAACACCCCCATTACATTTAATATGCATTGGATTTTATGATAAATCCTTATTTTAGAAATTTTGTTAAGTGGCAGGGAGAAGGAAGGAGAGATGCATCTTAAAATGGGGGTAGAAAAATCAATACTTGGAGAGAGTTTGTTCTTACCAAATTGGTTCAACTACAAAATAGCATAAATTTTAAGGACATAGAAAGATCTCCTAGAACCCGGTGGCAGGAAGTACAGGAAGACTTCATAAGAACTAGGCAGTCACTGGGCAGTAAGACTCAAGTGCTGGTGAGGTCTTCTCTCTGCATGTCTCTCTTGTTCTTTCTGCCGACCTTCCCATTTACCACTCCGAATTTCTGCCCGCCCATCATTTCAGCTTTGACTTTTCATGGTGCCAAATTTGGACTCCATGTGACTGATTCCTGCTGATCAGAGACTTATTCTTAAAGTGTTCCAATATTTAATAGGGGGAATCAGATTGGCTCAGCTTGGGTTCGGTATTCTCTCTTTGTCCAATCAGGTTCGGCCATGGAGTTGGGGTCACCTAATAAAAACAGGGGCACATAGACTTACTTCATCAAGGTATGGGTGGATCTAGGATCTCTAAATATGGGAGGGGAGATAATGATTATCATTGCATGAAAATCATGGATGTGTAAGGAAATTTTCAAATCCATAGATTTTGGAGATAAATGAAAGGTGGTCATAAGCACCTTGGTTTCTATGTAAAAATAACCCAAACAGTTCTGTTTACTGCTCCCCTAACTAGTGCCTATGGTTTTAAAATGTGAAGCTCCATCCTCTAGGCTACAAGCTAGATCCTCTGATATCTAAAGTGTCAGATATTGAAAACTACAGGACTCTGGGTTTATATAATATACAATTTGTGTGACACACTCTCTTTACTTAAGTTTGTCATTTTAATGCAAAACATAGAGTGAGACAGGAATTTTCTTCCAGTGCTTGTGGGAGTGCCAATTGTCTGACTCCTTTTAGAAAGCAATTTGGAAGTGTGTATATATCAAGAACCTTAATGGCCCATAACTTCATTTTGAATTTAATTTGAGTCTTCTTTGAGCTGGTCACACAGTTGGTACTCAATGAAAGCTTGTTGAGAAATTACACTTGGCCCTCTGTATCCACGGATTCAACCAACCAGGGATTCAAAATATTTGAAAAAAATTCTGGAATGTTCCAAAAAGCAAAACTTGAATTTGCTGTGTGGACACTATTTACATTGCATTGGATATTATAAGTAACCTAGAGTTGATTTAAAGTATACAGGAGGACGTGTATAGGTTATGTGCAAATACTATCTCATTTTATATAAAAGAAATGAGCGTCTATGGGTTTTGGTATCCGAGGGGTTCCTGGAACCAATCCTCCTCCAACACTGAGGGACGACTGTTGTTTACAGTTTATACATCGTATCCTTTCACGCTTTTCTGTTTAACTGGCCTTACTGTGTACGGCATATTGAGCTTATGTTTTAATGAATAAAACAACATTTGCGAGAGCAGGATAAATGTGTGCATGCAGTTTGGGCAACTGAATCTAGATCGCATGAAAATGGAGCTCTGTGCTCAAGTTGGCCTGTGAATACAGGTGTCCAATGTGAGCTTTAGGATGTGATGATTGAAGGCAAACTTGGGGAAAGGGCACTGATGAGAGGTTGAGGTTTTATTATGTCCACTCTTGAGTGAAATTTCATCATCCCAGAGTTTTCTTGGTCTGGTTCAACTCACTTTCACGGGCAGCCAGACCTCAGCACCTTACCCACCGTGCAAAAGGCCCGTCTCTTTCCTTCGACACTGGCTCTTTGTCAGCAGCTGGAGAGAAGGCTGTGAAGTAGACTATTTCTTCAATGCTATAGGCTTAAGCACTCCTCTCCTGTTCAACTCTTGCTTCCACGTATTTTATGGTATTCCACCTACACCATCTTGCTTCTGTGGGATTTTCACTTACAAAGTCTTCCAAGAATGAGATCATGTGTTTGTCCTTCTGGGTTAATATGGTAGATCTTTTTTTTTCTTCCAGTTTTACTGAGATAAAATTGACATGTAACACTGATTCCTTTTAGGTGGATGACATGATGATTTGATATATGCATATACTGCAAAATGATCATCACGATAAGTTTAGTTACCATCCATCACCGCACATAGTTACAATTTTTTTTCTCGTGATAAGAACTTTTGACATTTACTCTCAGCAACTTTCAAATGTACAATACAGTATTGTAAACTATAGTCATCATCCTGTGCATTATATCCCAAGAACTTATTTATCTTATAACTAGAAGATAGATCTTATAGATCTTATAGAAGACAGATCTAGTTATCTTATAACTAGATCAGGTCTTATGACCTGATTCTCGGCAACCTTTTACAGAATTGCACAAAGGTGGTCCCTGATTTTGGAAAGAATTTGTCATCACACGTTCTTGTGCACCCAGCAAGGTGTAGATCATTCCTTGTTTACTTTAAGACTGTTGTTCCCAAGGCAGCAGTGGAGATTGGTGAATGCCAAGATTCTGCTTCCTCATTACAGACAAGTTCGGCCAGATGCCATCTTTACATGTGGTTTGCCAGAAGTGAGACAAATCTAACTTGAAATCCCCATCCTTCTGGGTATGCAGACATACAAATGCATGGTAATAACATTTTCTGTTTGACATATTAAATTTAGATGTTTGTAAAACAATGTGGAAGTCATCACTGAGTAGAAGAACTCAGTATGTGACCGTGAAATTACTTAAAATAACTTAAAAATTCAGTATTAACTGACTCAGATTTTTGATTAGGTTTCTGAGATTCCAATGAAATCTTTACCAAGATCTGTCATGAGAAATGCCAGCTGCCTCTGGCAGGTTTGCATGATCTATACTAAATAATACTTTGCTAAAGGCCACTAGAGATCCCATACACGTACTTCTTTTTTCATCAAGATTCCCATGTCTTTATGTTACAAAAAAAGCCAGTTAGATTGGGGGATTGAGGAGAATTTGGGAAGAGGAGTAAGGAAAAGAAGACAATGATTTTTTTTTTTTTTTTTTTTTTTTGGGGTACGCGGGCCTCTCACTGCTGTGGCCTCTCCCGTTGCGGAGCACAGGCTCCGGACGCGCAGGCTCAGCGGCCATGGCTCACGGGCCCAGCCGCTCCGCGGCACGTGGGATCTTCCCGGACCGGCGCACGAACCCCTGTCCCCTGCATCGGCAGGCGGACCCTCAACCACTGCACCACCAGGGAAGCCCGACAATGATTTTATCTACAATGGTTTTGAAATAAAAGTTCCAAAGAAGACCCCTGCCAAACATCAGCATAAAGGTGAGTTGGTGGAGTTCAATTTACACTCAGTGTTTAAAGTGTAATTCTAACTCCTTTCCTGCTAAAATTTGTATTTTCTAAGAATTAATGATAGAGTGACAAGATGACCCTTCTGGTCTCCAGTTACTTCTAGGCCTTAGTGTACAGAGCCCTTTTCTCCCAAGGCCAAGGGGTAATTTCAAGTTTAACTCCCCATTCCAGACACTTGAGGGCTCCAGGAAGCCTTGGCCTTGTGTCCCTTTGTCCTTGAGTTCCCACAGAACGGCAGGCAGATCTGTCTACTGGGTCACAATGCAGAATGTTAGCCTGCCAGAAAGGCAGGGAGACTTCTATTAAGATTTCTATCACCCACCTGTTTTCGTTGTCAACTCCGAAGTTCAGCAACAAAGGGGAACTTTCACTCCGTGCGTGCACCGCATTCCTTCCTGGAAGTGAGAAAGCCGTTGGCATTAGGACAAGAGGAGCCCGGCTTCCCTTGAGTCTCGTGATCACTCAAGGTGTAGCGGGTGACCGAGAGCTTTCCCTGGGAATCACTCTGAGGCACTGAGGCAGATTTGAAACTAGTCCCTTATTGTGCAAGGTCAGGAGAACAGCAATAGCTGACGTCAATGCCAGCTGCACGTGTGAAGTACCCTCAACCCCACATTCTGCATTAATAGTCATAGAGAAACAAGTCAGAATCTCACATTTGGGATGCCATATTTTTCAATCCTGCTCAAGTAAATAGTTTTGGAGAAGGTAAACATTTCACTCTTCCTGCCAACGTTAAGGCATTTCAGTTTCTCCTTTCTGGTGGATACAGCAAGAGACAAAGGAAGTGCTGGTATTCAGCCTGGACCGTCGTTAAACATCTATACTTAATGTCATTACTCTGTCACCAGGAAAAGTCGTAACAGAGAACATTGGATTTTTATCTTAACTGCTTGGTAAGCTACATAAATACTTATAACCCAAATAGAGATATATTAATGTATACAGCTACAGAGGGGGTTTTGGGGTTTATGTTTATTTTGTTTACTTCTTTGACTTCAACCATTTTTCATATATAATATTTTATACGTGGATATAAAGCCACCTATTTTTGTATGTGAAAGTGTTTATTCTCTGGAAAATTTTAAATGGATGCTTTCCTGAGTTTTATGTTTTTTAGCAGTTTTTCTTTGTAAGTTTTCTATTTTATTCAGCAGAGGAGAATTCAACAAAGTTCTGCAAAGCATTGTTGAACTTGCAATTGGCTGTGATTACATTTACAATGCTTACTTTCTCTTCAGTTAAATGCATTAAATACTATTGTTTCAATGGCCCTTGCTGTGTCAAACTGTTATTTCTGGCATTTCAATATAAGCATGAGGTCAGGAAGAATAGAGAACACCAAATAAATTTCTCAGCAGGAATTCCAGCTTCCTTTCTCCTATATGTTCAGACTTCTGATTTCCAGGAGGAAAAAGGGAAATCTTCTAGGCAGATAAAATTTCTGAATTCTTCTATCATTTCTGCTCATGGCTTTAAGAACACTAAGCGTATGGTATTCTATGCCACAGCGGATAGTTTTGTATAGTAGAGGCTAGCTATAATTCTTCTTGGCTTCTACAGAGCCAAATAAAAATTCTAAAATAAAATGTATTTTAAGTCCTCAACTCATACTCTCTCTGAATCCTTTCTTATGTAATTCTCCTACAGGAAAACCTATCACCACGACATCTCATTTCCAGAGCTCCCATCGACTGGTGCTTTCCAAACTCTGATGTCTGAATGTCTTTAAAAATGTTTAATCTTCGTCACACGTAAAACAATGTGGAGCAGTCTGACATTGTTTGTCTTTGTGTGGTTGAAAAAATGCAAAAATAAATTGTTTGTATGGTGCCGAAAATGGCGGTTGGGATTAAATTGACCTCAGGTTAATGATAGGATGAAGATCAACTGTCAAGTAGCAAGAAAACGCTATAGCCTTGGCAATAATTAATGTTGAACAATGATTGGAGTTCAGATTTTTGTAATGAGAGATGATATGATGTAATGAGAGATGTTCTGACTGTCCAGAGGTCAATGTGACTTGGTTTCCTATGGTTAGGGGTAAATAAGGAGGACTTTCTAGTAAAAACAATGTAACTGGATACAGTGAGCCTGCAGTGACCCAAGGTTCATGGGAGATATTGTTAGTATGTATAAAGACTTTATAAAATATGTAGCAACCAATATTTTATGGAATTTGGTGCCTGATGGGATGCAGAGCTAGGGAGATGTATATCTAACTGTAGGAAACAGACCAAGATTACAGTTTCCAGAGTCGCCACGTGTTGGCTATTATCCTGTAATTCTAATGAATCTTTTCTTGAATCCTTCATTTTCTGAATTGCACCATTCTTCTCATCATATATCATCAGTTGTCCTTGCTCTGATAATGTGTTACATCACTGTATCATTAAAGCAACAGATGTATTAGAGTAATACATTATCAGAACAAAGCACTCTGGTGGTGATGTATTTCATAAAAGATGGCTCTGTCTTGGGCAGAACAGGTCCGGAAGCAGAGTCAGTTCAACAAGACAAAGGTGAGTCCATGGCACATGTTCGTTGGCACCTAACACTCAGTTCCAGTTGTATGTTGTGACCCGAGTATAATGCTCATTCTTATTTCTGTTGGCCCATTGACTCTTCATCAAAATCCTTGGGTATGGTGAGTCTCATTTCTGAAAAACAGAGTGGAGTGAACGTCTTCTGTGAGAGCAGATTGTTTGTAGGCAATGGATTGCCTACACAGAATGGCAGCTGTATTTGCGTTCCCTTCCACCTCACCATAAGCATCATTTTCCTTCAACACTTTATCAAGTCCTTTAACCAGGACAGGTGCTTTCCAAATCAAACATTTGGTCTACAAGTAAAGAGCACAAGTTTACAAGATGCTCAATATCTCCAGAAAAACTAAAATAGAAAAAAAAAGGTAAAGAGAGAAAACCAATACACTTCCTCTAAGATGGGCATATGTGAATTCTGCCACAAGTGACCAGAGAAATGGTACCCAGATGGGAGCAAATATGGAGAACTTCAATACTTGCTTAGTGCACTTTTAGATAAAGATGGATTTTTCTTTAATAGTTTGTCTTTCATCATCTTCATTCTCACAATAATTGGTTTAGGAACTCAGGATATGGGGAGGGTTGGACCAGAAAGGCATTCAAATCACATTTGGTATGTTGACATGTTTACAGGCAGATAGGGCCATGGCTGGTACCACCATCAGTGCTGGGATTTTTTTTTTTTTTTTTTTTTTTTTTTTTTTTTTTTTGCTGTACGCGGGCCTCTCACTGTTGTGGCCTCTCCCGTTGCGGAGCACAGGCTCTGGACGCGCAGGCTCATCGGCCATGGCTTACGGGCCCAGCCGCTCCGCGGCACGTGGGATCTTCCCAGACCGGGGCACGAACCCGTGTCCCCTGCATCGGCAGGCGGACTCTCAACCAGTGCGCCACCAGGGAAGCCAGTGCTGGGATTTTTATGGCAAAACCCCACTTGCATTATTGCTGTCATGGTACAGAAATCAGATTTTTTTTGTTCACCGTTACCCTTTGCAGCTACTAGGCTTGACTTGCAAAAAGTTCAAGGAAAGGAACAGAATATGTATAATACCTCAGAGGCATACTGGCTAGAAGCTGCAACTGATGGGAAGTTTCCATTATTCAGGGTGTGAGTGATGGGGGGGGGGGTAATACTCTCTAGGTACTGACCTCTTCCACCTGAGTGAGCCTGAGAGAAAGGGTTATTCATTTCAATTCTTTCCCTTGCAGAATCCTCTCAGGGCTGTGAGATTCTCCACCCCCTCCCTCCCCCACACCATTCCAGGAGAAAGCAGTAATCACCTCCTCCTAAGAGCCTGCGGCAGCAGTCAACACCTTGAGAGAACAGCCACAGTTTAGAGAATGGCATCTCATAAGGGGTTTCCTTTGGCACCTGAAGGAAGGATTTGGGAGTCTCCAAAGCGGGAACATATGTACTTGCTAATGTGGTTTTACCGTAATTGTTGTGACTCTTTGTCACATGACCTTTGCCTAGCCCCTTGGGGTGAGATGTTTGTTAACTGGGCATTTTCTGAGTGGATGACTTAGATGAACAGATGGATTAATCCCTTAATGGCTTGACTGTCTCTTTGTAGATTACAAGACATCCCAGGAGAGAGGAGTAGAGGGAGAGAGCCATTGTTTTACTAATTCTAGTCCCTTGTCTGGAAGTTACAGAGCAAAATACACAGGAGTTACATGCTTGAAAGAGAAAGAACTTTGAGTAGGACTCATTGGAAAATGCCAGCCTTAAATAGAAGATGCAGAAACAGGCTTGTGAGAAGAGACAATTATCTCCCACAGGAACTTGGGTTCCATTGTGTGTGTATTTGCAGCGACCTTGCCACTGTCATTTACTACTGGATGATATGAGAAATAACTGAGTTCCATTCGTTACATTTCAACAGAATAGACTCAGTCCCCACAAGGGGACTGACACATCCAGTCTCTGAGGCACCATAGATTAATTCATTGATTTTAAATATTTTACAAAACGTACCCATCCAAAGGCTAGAAGCATATATCCATCAATTAAAAATTAAACAATCAAGGCAAAACAGTACACATACACATACGAACTCAACCATGCCATCCATTACTATGAATAAGCCATCAACAGGAGACCAAGGAAAGACAAATAACTTACATCAGGCCTGCTAGTGAAATACATTTATCAGCCCACTTAATAAATGCTTTTTTGACATTTAAGAGCCTGTTTCTATGTGGTCCTGTACCAAGAGAGATGTACGCATACATACTGTGTACATTCTCAGGACTTACAGTCTAAGAAAGAACCGAACAGTCCACTGAGGGCTCCGTGGCATCTTCTACTAATAGGAAGTTATTTTAAAATATAACAAATTAATATGGTGGCCTTTGGGGGTTTTCCTTACATCATAATCTGAATTTGGAAGATAGATGCATGAGAAGATAGATGAATGAGAAGGCTCACGTCAAATGGGTATGCAGGGACTCACAGATATGTCTAAGGGGAATGCAGATTGTCTCCAACTTCTGGGGCAATTTGGCAATGCGTAGTTAAAGCCTTGACATGGTTCATCCTCATTGGCCCAGAAATCCTACTTGCAGGAATTTATTTTAAAGAAATAATCATGGAGTTTGTAAAGATTTAGCAACAAGAATATTCATTTCAGCATTGTTCACGATAGCCGCCATTTGTGAACCGTCTAAATGTTCAAAAATATAGGATCCTTTCAATCTATGATGGGATACTCATATAGTCAAAGCCTATCGAGTTCCTAACAAAATAATGAAGAACGATTAATGACATTATAAGATGAAAGAAGTATGCTGCAGAACAATATTACTGAATCATCACTTTGTGGTTAAAAAATTACACACACAAACTTACATATATGCTCTGACTTCTGTGTTCATGTAGACAGCACAAGACTGCAAGGAAACACAACCAAATATTAATAATGACTATCTCTGTGTGGTGAAACTGTTGATGAATTTCATTTTATTTTTGCCTACTTCTTGTATTATCTTCATTTCTGAATTGAACTATTTAAAACTAATAAAAATGTACTAAGGTAGGTGAAAACAAGTGTCAGTATGGCTGGGGAGGGGAGTGCCAAGGAGAAAAAATTGGAGATGGAGATAGAAGCTAGAATAACCTCGAAGGCTAAGCTAAGAAACAAGACATTTTCTCCATATACAGGGCATTTTATTGAAGTTACGTAAAATTGAACAAGTGCTATGTAAAACATTGGCAGTCTCACCTTATGTTCAAAACTGAAGATAATTGGAATCTCCCTCTCCCCCCATTAAAAACCTTCATCAAGAATCACACACTAGGGCTTCCCTGGTGGCGCGGTGGTTGAGAGTCCGTCTGCCGATGCTAGGGGACACGGGTTCGTGCCCCAGTCCGGAAAGATCCCACTTGCCGCGGAGCGGCTGGGCCCGTGAGCCATGGCCGCTGAGCCTGCGTGTCCGGAGCCTGTGCTCCGCAACGGGAGAGGCCACAACAGTGAGAGGCCCGTGCCTAGCCAAAAAAAAAAGAATCACACACTATCAGCACAGGGAACTCTACTCAATACTCTGTAATGGCCTATATGGGAAAAGAATCTAAACAAAAAAAGGAGAGTGGATATATATATGTATACATGTATATACTTATATACATGTATACATATATATGTATATATATGTGTGTGTATATATATATATACCTGATTCACTTTGCTGTACACCTGAAACTAACACAACATTGTAAATCAACTATACTCCAATAAAAATCAAAAAAAATTTTTTCTCACCTGTAAAATGTGGATAATAAAGTCTTGAGAGTTTCATGAGATAATCAGGTAGTTGAAAAAGTATCTCAATAAATGAAAATATTATTTATTTTCCTCAAAAGAAAAAAAAAAAAACAAAAATACCACAAAAGAATCACACACTATCAGAGGTGGCGGGCTGAGCTGTCGGGATGCTGTGTTCACTGTGTGGTCATGGGGCGGCAGCACCTTAACCAACATCCTTTGTAAGTGCCCGCTGAACCACAGGTCTTTACCTGCATGCGGGTCTGTGAGAGACCTGATGGCTTCTCCTCTGTTATTTTAACATTTACTGCCATTATAATTTAAAATTTTCTTCATATCCAACCTATAATCCTGTAACAAGGTCACTCAAGAGTTCATTAAGTGGTAGAGCTGTAAAACACTCAGGAGAGTCAAGGACTTTGGTACAGAACGTGGATGTGCTAAATCTCCATTGAGAAGGCCAGACAACTCTCGTGACGCTCTGTGCTGTTAATTTAAGAGAGAGCACTTCAAAATATTAGAGAAAATACAGGGAAAATAAAAAGCAGTCTTAAAGCAAATATACATTACCACGTTTGCAGATTTATGCACTTCAAGAGTCATCCCCCTCCTGCATGCACTTTATATTCAGTCCTGTGGGAAAAGCAGGCTTGAATTATGTAAGTTTTGAATTATATGAGGTCTCCAGGAATACATTCTTTGCATGAAATGTAACCATCTTGCGCAGTGGGGATGGGGTAGGTTGAGGGTGGTGGCGGCAGAACGGAAGGCAGAGGGGACGCTGAAAAGAGGGTGACAGGAGTATAGGGATTTAGAAGCTCAGAGGGGGAATTGGAGGGAAGAGAAGATGGGGGCTGGGAGACAACTGGGAAGGGGCAAGAAGGAATGAAAAGTGACTCAAGGCACTGGAGGAATCGATTTACAGGCATCACGTGGCTTAACTTTCACAGCCATGAGATGTTATTTCTTCTTGGCGAGAGAGAAAAACAAATGGAGACCCCAAAGAGGCTTGCGTGGAAAGACTCTTTTATTTATTCATCAATTTCTTTTTAATTCTTTAATTCTATTATTGTCATTGTTGTTGTTATCTCACGGCTTGTGGGATCTTAATCCCCTGACCAGGGATAACGAATCTGGGCCCTCGGCAGTGAGAGTGCGGAGTCCTAACCACTGGACCACCAGGGAAGTCCCTCTTTTCATTCTTTTGAATGCTCTAAAATGAAAATTTTGATTATAAAAGTAACGCATGCTTCAAAAGAACTTTAAATATTAAGGAAGTATTTAAAATAAAAAGTGGAAGTCCACCATCCAAAAACGTCCTCGCCTCCCACAATTCAATTCTGCTCCTTAGAAAGAACTGCTGTTAATGGTTGAGTTATGACCTTCTAGACATTTTTACACATGCAAAAAGATCATTCTATACCAGCTGTCTGAAATCTGCACCCCCCACCCATCTAATCATAAGCTGGGTATACTGAGATATGAACTACCTTATCCTTTTTCTTTTTCTAAATTAATAAACTTTATCTTTCAGAGGAGTTTTTGGGTCACAGCAGAACTGAGCAGAAAATACAGCTAGATCCCATATTGCCCCCAGCCCCACACGTGTACAACTTCCTTGACTATCCACATCCTGAAGCACAGTGGTCCACATGTTACAATCCACAAACCTACACTGATATGTCGTTATCACCTAAAGTCCACAGTATATATTAAGGTTCACTCTTGGTATTGTACCTTCCGTGGGATTGGACAAATGTATAATGACATGTATCCACCGTTATATGTTATACAGAATAGATTCACTGCTCTAAAAGTTCTCTGCACTCTGCCTATTCATCACTCCCTTCCCCCAGCCCTTGGCAACCTCTGATCTTTTCGCTGTCTCCATAGATTTGTCTTTTCCAGAATGTCGTGTAGCTGGAATCACACAGGTTACAGGTTTCCCTTGTATCCGAAAGTAGTTCCTATGAAGACTTTTGTAAGCTGAAATTGTGTGAAGCAAAAAAGCATTTACCTTAGGACACATCTTGCTAATGGATGCACAAAATAAATTGAGATGAAACACAGATGCTCACAGACACAGTTCAAAGCAATGATGGCTTGTTACTGAGTTGCTGAGTGTGGTTCCTGGGAAGGAACTTGTTTGCTACAAAACAAACGCAGAACGCTATTTTAGCTTTTCTTCATAAAAGTGAAAATCCTCTTCGGATTTCTTTCTGTTAGTGAAAGCAGGTACTAATGCAGGTCTTTCATAAAAATGAAGTAGCATACAGGGAACTTTCAAAAATGAAGGAGACCTGTACAGCCTTTTCAGATTGGCTTCTTTCATTCAGTGATATACATTTAGGGTTCCTCCATGTCTTTTCATGGCCTGATAGCTCATTTCTTTTTAGCATTGAATAATATTCCACTGTCCGGAGGTACCACAGTTTATTTATCCATTCATCTACTCCAGGGCGTCTTGGTTGCTTCCACGTTTTGGCAATTGGGAATAAAGCTGTGGGGACTTCCAGTTTCCGGTTCCACCTGTAAGGAGCTTGGAAGTTGCCGCTCTTACCTAACAACAAGTAAAAAGCTGAACAGACTACAAAATCAGCAGTTCTTCTTGGATTCGCTAGGGAGGGGAGGACACAGAGCAAACTGCTGCCCCCAAGACTGGAGAGTCAGACAGGAGAATACAGGAAGTTGTAGCGTACTGGAGCAGAGACTCCCAATGAACTATGCGCCATGGGTCGGAACACCTGAACTGTAATTGGCAAACAGTTGGAAGTTCAGAAGTTAAAAACTCCTGGGGCACCCGGTCATGAGGAGACTCCCACAATATTCTGAGTTATATCTCCAGGAACTTGACCAGATTCCCACAATAAATATCAGAGAAAAGTCTCCTCATGCTTCTTGCAAAGGGAGCTGGGAAAGGAACCATTTTGAAATAATGCCAGAGACCTCTGTTCTTAACAACCAGATTCGGGAGAATCTGGTTAACCAGAGCCTAATCGCCTGGGGTATCATCAAAGCCTAACTGATCTGAGGAAGGGACATACCCCACCCACTCTAGCCATCCTGACACACTAAGGGGGGAGAAAAAACTGAGACATACTTGTGAAGTGCACAGTCCAGAGGCACAGGCTCACTAAAAGACTAAAATCTAATCAAAGGACTGTGGAATGCTTCTATGTGTACCTTTATATTTCAAGTGGGTTTCTTGTAGACCACGTATAGTTGGGTCTTGCTTTTTGATCTGCTCTGATAGTTTCTGTCTTTCAATTGGTGCATTTAGACTACTGACATTCAAAGTGATTATTTATAAAGTTGGATTAATAGCTATCATATTGTTACTATTTTCTGTTCATCTTGTTTTTTGTTCTATTTTTATTTTCCATACTTTTTCTGCCTTTCGTGGTTTTATTTTTTTTTAACTTTTTAATCGTTATTTATTTATTTATTTATCTGGCCGTGCCGGGCCTTAGTTGTGGCACTCGGGATCTTTAGCTGCAGCATGTGAACTCTTAGTTGCAGCATGCATGCTGGATCTAGTTCCCCTACCAGACCGACAAGGGATTCAGCCCAGGCCCCCTGCATTGGGAGCTTGGAGTCTTACCCACTGGGCCACCAGGGAAGTCCCTGCCTTTTGTGGTTTTAATTGAGCATTTTATATGATTCTGTTTCTTTCATTTCTTAGCATATTAATTGTACTCCCTTTTTTTAAAAACTTTTTTAGTGGCTGCCTTAGAGTTTGCAACATACATTAATAACTAATTCAAATCCACTTTCAAATAACATTATACCCCTTCATGAGTCATGTAAGTACCTTATAGGAACAAAATAATCCTGATTCCTCCCTCTTGTCCCTTGTATCATTTCTGTCATTCATTCACTTCTATATAAGCATACATAAGCACATATATATGTAAGACATATACATAAGCATACATAATCAAATATATAGTTGCTATTATTATTTTGAACAAACTTTTATCTGCTAAGTCAGGGGTCCCCAACCCCCGGGCCATGGACCGCTTCCTGTCCGTGGCCTGTTAGGAACCGGGCCGCACAGCAGGAGGTAAGCAGCAGGCGAGCGAGTGAAGCTTCATCGGCCGCTCCCCATCGCTCCCAATCACTTGCATTACTGCCTGAACCATGTCCCCTCCCCACCCCCATCCTGCCGTGAAAAATTGTCTTCCACGAAACTGGTTCCTAGTGCCGAAAGGTTGGGGACTGCTGTGTTAGATCAATTAAAATTAAGAAAAACAAAAGTTTTATTTTACCTTCACTTATTTATTCTCTGATGCTCTTCTTTTCCTTATTTAGACCCAAGTTTCTGACCTATGTCATTTTCCTTCTGTCTGAAGAACTTTTTTTTTTTTGCGGTACATGGGGTCTCTCACTGTTTTGACCTCTCCCATTGCGGAGCACAGGCTCCGGACACGCAGGCTCAGCGATCATGGCTCACGGGCCTAGCCGCTCTGTGGCATGTGGGATCTTCCTGGACCGGGGCATGAACCCGTGTCCCCTGCATCAGCAGGCGGACTCTCAACCACCGCGCCACCAGGGAAGCCCCTGTCTGAGGAACTTTTAACATTTATTGCAAGGCAGGTCTACTTGCAACAAGTTCTCTCAATTTCTGTTTGTCTGAGAAAGTCTTTTTTCCTCCCTCACTTTTCAAGGATAATTTTACAAGGTATAGAATTCTAGATTGGTGGATTTTTTTCTCTCAACACTTTATTTTCCTCACCTCCTGTTTGCATGTCTTTTGAACAGAAGTTGGATATAATTTTTATCTTTGCTTCTCTATAGCTAAGGTCCTTTCCCCCCGCTCTGGCCTCTTTCAAGGTTTTTTTCTTTATCTTTGATTTTCTGCATTTGGAATATGATATGCTTAGGTGTGTTTCTTTTTTGTATATTTTGGTTTTGTTTTCTGTTTGGCATATATTCTTCTTGGTGTTCTGTAAGCATCTTGGATCATGGTTTGGGGTCTGATATTAATTTGGAGAAAATTCTCAGTCATTATTGCTTCAGTGATTTGTAAGGGCCTAATTCGCATTTTAAATTCCTTCTGTTTAACACATCTGGGTAGTTTCTGTTTCTAGCAATGGATCCTACTAATTCCAAAACCTATAAAGCATTACCTGCTAATATAAGATAGTCAGGGTGTCTGGTTCCAGCTCCCCAGGAACAATTATTTAGTGAGATAAGGATCCATGAGCAAGTGATTTACTAAGGAAGTTCTTCCAGGAAAGGCTAATCAAGGTATGGGAGAAGCAGACAGGGGAGGGAAAGATACCAAGCAAGCATGGGATCTCAGTAAAGACTGGCAGAGGGTGGTTTCCACCAATCCCACTGAGGAAGTTATGCTGAGTGTAGGGTAAGTGATACCTCAGAGTTGTCTTGCCCCCAGGCAAGGGAGATGGGTCTCTTATTCCCACCGCTGTCAGTCATTGGTTAAGAGCTGCCCCAGGGGGTGGGAGTTTTCAGGCATTTCCAGCTCTCTGTCCTTGTGGGCAATGTGGTTCCAGTAGCAACGCTAATCCTCCAAAGAAGAACCGCTGGTGCTGGCTGTTGAACGTGACAGCACATCAAAGACAAGAAGGGTGACATGGTAAGAAGGGGCCTGAGGGGGTCTGGGCAGTGCCCAGGGCTGCACTGGGCTTGTTGTTAGACTGGGGCTGAGATTTTGGAGCATGGGCAATCCTTGGGTATAGCTGGTTCCCTTTTACCTTGGTACAGTTTAGGAGTTAATCGTAAAAACAAAATTGATGTCAAGGGGACAACATGAGCCACAAAGACAAGAAACTTGACTCAATCTTTACTTTTTAATTAGTTAGGATTTTCTCAGCCATCGAAGTTTGTTTGTCTTCTGTTTTGGTCTCACGAACCATTAACAAGTATTGGGCATCTGCTTTTATCAAGACACCCTTAGGTGTTGGGGATACATAAAAGATGTAGAACCCAAGCTCACTGGCAAGGCCCACAGAAGTCATCATGCTTCAGCCCTGCCTTCTCCCACTGTTCCCCATTTCCCTGTTCACATCCGGGCTGCAGTCGTATGAACTTGTGTAAACAGTTAGAACACGTTGCTCTTTTCCCCCAACTCTGTGACTTCTCATCTGTCATTTCTTTATATTGAATACCCTTCATTGTCCATTTTGCAGTTTCTTACATTCACTAGGATCCAGTTTATGGCAGGTGCTTGGAATGGACCCAACCATGTTCCCAGTTCCTCCTCCCTTGTTCATTTCCCCTGTAAACGAGAGAGATGGTCTCTTCCGCAGCCTCCTTGGTTGCCATGGTTGGCCACGTACTCAGTCCTGGCCAATGAAGCAAAGGGGAAATCTACATCCACTTGGGAGTCTTGGGAAAGTTTCTGCTTTCTGATAAAAAGGACAAGCACAAGAATAGAGCTGCTGGGGCTGCCTCTTCCTCTTTCTTCCTGTCTTGATCATGGGTGGACCCAATGCTGGAGCTGTTAAAGTCATTCTGTGTCATGAGAAAACAAGCATGAGGGCAGGCAGAGCTGATAGATGGAAAGAGCCTGGGATCATAATGGCAACCAGGATCTCCCAAGCTACAACCGATAACCACACATCTCTGAGTTTCTTGATATATATATATATTAGACTTCTATTTGTTTAAACTAAGGGTTGGCCAATTATGGCCCCGGATCTGATTGCCGGTTTTTTTCTATTATTTGAAGCCAAAGAATTCTTAATTGAAACATGACTGAAGGATCACCTCTTCTGGGATCTTCTTCTGCTCCTCCATGCTATTAATGCATTGTATGTCTTTATAAATTATTTTATTGTTCTTATCCCATGGAGCTGGAATAGCTGCCTAATTCCCTCTCCTCTAAGCTTTGGAACTGTGACGGGGAGAGCCTGCGTGTTACTCATCCTACATATTTAACATCATTCCAGCCCCATGCTCCATTCTCAGAAAATGATTGTTGAATGAAGGAAAGACATAGTGTCCCCTCTGTGGTGTACACTGAGGGCTGCCTCCCCAACAGCCAAGTCATCTCGTGGCTGCGGTGTGTGTGCTTTCCAACATGCTCGATGCCTAGTTTGGTCGCTCTCCCTCCTCCTTCATTCCCCAAAGCACCATGACCATCAGGCTGTAGGGTAGAGCCACTCACAGTGAGAGTTTGAGGGTAAGGGATGAAGACTTTTAGCACAGCTCAGAACAGGAACGAACTTCAAATGAAGTTCCATATCAGACATCATTGTCTGAAGCTCTTCAGTGACTGCCATTGGGGAACCTCACACTGGTTGTCTTTCCTTTCTCGCTGTCTTTCTCTTGCCCTGGAGACCTCCTCTTTTTCTCTCCCCTTTCCCCCATTCTAGAGCTTGCTACCTAAATATATTAACCAACTTAACACTCAAGAGCTTTCCAAGTGGCCTGGATTTACTTTTGGTTATCAGTGGTATCTAGCTAAACAAAAATGCCCTCTATCTCTGATGACATTCAGCAGAAGTTCTGAAATTCATTTTTCTTCTACTTCCTTCAATTTCTTGGGCAGGGTTTCCTGCAGTCTATAATCTGTGCACTAGGGGGTGGAAAGTAGGTGGAGTGGTTCTTATTCTTGTGACAGTGGGGTAAAAAATGAGATGATTTATTCTAGAAAGGAGAAAGCTAAGAAACAATTTAATAGGCTTCAAGTAAAAATTTTATTAGTATCTTGAGAGAGGAGAGTGGTAGCTCTGATCATCTCAGATTTATGAACAACACTGAAATGCATATGTTTGCACACTTGATTTAGCTAATTTTATAATGAGTTGGCATTCACCTGCTTTTTGAGAGTATACTAGCTGAGTCAGAAAAGGAGATGATGCTACGGTAATGTGTAGGATGGAGGGGGAAATTTACCTAGGATTTTTTTTTAATGCCACAAAGTGGGTAATTAAGAGTTAACTCTCCACAAAAAGAGATTATATAACCATTCTTCAACCCCAGGAAAGAGAGAAGTGGGATGGGAGAGGGGGAGAGGAGCAGAGGGAAAACACAGAGGGCAGGAGCTAGCTGTTCTATCTCTTTATGCTTGTGGAGCTAGAATTTCCGGCTATCTCTGCTGAGGGTCTCTCCTGTCCCCTTAAACAAGAGTTGCAAAGTCTTTCCATGCCAGCTTGTGATGGCTTAGTTCCCTGCTAAAACTATGTATCCAGAAAGTGGTAGCACAGTCTAGATATATATAGCTTACTTCAGCCAAGGCCAGGGATCCTTGGAAAAGCTTCCACTGTGCTTCTGAGGACTAATCAGAGACCAAGTTATCTTGTGCTCAACTTTCCCCTTACTTCCTCCTCAGTGTTGTTTTCCTGTGGATGGCACAGAATGACTGCACAACCAGAGGAGGAGGAAAAGGAAGACGCTCCACTTCCCCACAAGAGGAATAGCAGTGACAAAAATCTTGGGTTGCAGGGATACTCATTACAGCATACTCACTGCCTCCACCCCATGTGTCTGCCTGGTTTATGAATGATCCAGGCTCCACCCAAAATTCAGCTTAGCATGGCCCTGAACTTGACTCCATCCAAGACAGTAGGTTTTCTAAATTCTAAAGAATTAAAGAGACAAAATGAAGGTTTCTTTGAGGGAAGGGAGGCAAGGGGATTAGGTAGGTGGGTGCAGAGGAGGGAGTGTGGGAACCGCGTGATGCACTGTGATAAAGGCTATCATCCAGGTCCTAGCTTTGGTTAAAGGTGATGGGCTCCTAGGTGCTTATGATATTATTAAAAGTAATTATTTAACCAACTAAGCAAAAGCAGGTTATGCATGACCTCCAAGGATGACAGTGTCATGAATCAAGGATTATGATCTATCTGATGCCAAGGGGATCAGGGATGAAAGGGGAAAAAGATAGATACTGGTTCTCTCTCATGGCACTATTCCTGGCCCATAGTTTAACACTTCAAATTATTATTTAAAAACAAACAAATAAAAACTTCAAATTATTGAAAGGGATTTAGGAGGGACAGGGGCACTGTTGATTGTGGTGGGTGATCTCATAATGAGTTCTATGGCTATGCATACAACACAATCCCACTCGATCCTGGCAGAGTCCATGGATTTGGTATGAGAGCCATTTCACTGATGAGGGAACTGGAGCTCAGGGAGATTACACGGTGTGCTTGAGGTTGCACCAGTTAGGAAATGGTGTCATCGGGTTTGGAACCTGGGTCTGACTCCCAGACCCTGAACTTTCCCTCTGCTGTACCACACAGCAGTCCAGGGGGCTGTGGAGAGCGAGGCTGAGTACCAGCTCTCCAGTGGGTCCCAGCCTGGTGCCAGGTTAGTGGACGGTTTTTGTACTTTGATAATGATCTTTTAATAGGGTGAAGCACAGTAACAGTAATCCCACTCCATGCCGTGGACTGGCTCAACATACCCAGTTTCCCAGAAATCGTTTTTTTGAGTACTTAAACTGCTTTTTCTGGGAACCACATTTTATGTTTCTAATACTTAATAATATTAAAATCATGCTACATTATCATCTGTTAACCAAAATGTCAAAAAACAACAGCAACAGAAAAGCCCTAGCAAAGCCTCAGAGTAGGCAGAAGTCACTCCTAGGACTTGCAAGGAGAAAATATGGTGACAAACGAGGCTGGGTACACAACACAAGTCATGGGGCTTCTAGGCACAGGGCTCACAACAATGTCTTAAAATAGCCAGTCTTGAGTCCTTAGTGAGTTCTGAAATCAATCTAGTAGGTCTCAGTCAGTATTTTTTTTTTAAAGAAAAAGAATAGAATAGAAAATAGAATTAATCTGTATAGTAAGGGTAAGTATTGCTTTATAAGGGTTTTGTTTCGGTCATATAGGTGTGTGCGTGCTTTTGCATGTGTGCACACGTGTGCATGTATATGCATTGGGTGGTGGACTTCTTACTGGGGGTGGAGGTCATAGAAGGCCCTTCTGTGTGAGCCCCTCAGAGCATTAATGAACGCCTCTGAGGGGTTAGCGGGAAGGGAGCTGAGAATATACCCTGATCTTGTGGGCTCACAGGAAACATGAGCAGGCTCGTACGCAGGATCCATGACCTGTGTTTTGCAGGGTTAGAATTAGATATTGAGGCGAGCCATGAATGCAGGCTGCTGTAAAGCAGATGGCACCTGGGAGAATTTAGAACACACATAGTCAGCGAGAGAGTTGGGCTGGACATAGCCATTTGGACCAAGTGATTGCATGAGTTATAAGAGGCTAGAGAATTGCAGGTCCTTAGAAATATTGTGGCTTCACTGCTACCTTACTGCCTACAGATAACATTGGGAAAGAACGTCTCCTATTATGAAAAGGAATGCCTCCTACTTATTATGGACAGTAGTTCTTTACTACTCCTTTTAAGTGTATAGTGTATACTGGTTTCAGGATGCCTGAAGATACCAAAATCCATGGAGGCTCAAGTCCCTTATATAAAATGGTGTAGTATTTGCATATAACTTACACACATCTTCCCATATACTTTATTTTTAAAAATTTTATTTATTTATTTTTGGCTGTGTTGGGTCTTCACTGCTGCGCACGGGCTTTCTCTAGTTGCAGTGAGCGGGGGCTACTCTTTGTTGCGGTGTATGGGCTTCTCACTGCGGTGGCTTCTCTTGCGGCATGTGGGATCTTCCCAGACCAGGGCTAGAACTCATGTCCCCTGCATTGGCAGGCGGATTCTTAAGCACTGCGCCACCAGGGAAGCCCTTCCCATACATTTTAAATCATCTCTAAATTACTTATAATACCTCATACAATGTAAGTGCTGTGTGAATAGCTTTAAGTACAATGTAAATGCTGGCTAAATAGTTGTCATCATGTGGCAAATTTAAGTTTTGCTCTTCGAAATTTTCTGGAATTTTTTTTTTAGTATTTTTGGTCTGAGCTTGGTTGAATCCGTTGATGTGGAACCTGCAGATATGGAGGGCTGACTGTAATTCAAGACATGTATAGTTATCTCTAAAATGCAAACAATAACAGCAATAACTCCCATATTTATTGTCTACCTGGTGTCAGACACCCTCTTAGGTGCTCTGTCTGCATTATCTTTCCTCCTCTCAGAGTCTGTACAAGGTTATTCTTGTAGAAGTTTTACGTATAAAGGGACAGCAGCTATTGGTACTTCCAAGGGTTAACAGGAAGCTGGTTGCCATGCACAAGCTCACAGGATGCCATTAATTTGGTGGCAGGTACCCATTCCTTGGCTCTGCAGGCTCAGATGCCCACTTTTGTCAGCAACCTGTGGGTCGGTCTCTCAGACACAGGTCATGCCGTCTAAAGCTCCCAGAGGCGTGGACAACCAGAATGTCTGTTGATTAACTTATGATGAGAATAACTGTGCCACAGCCTGGACCACCAAAGCAAGCATAAGCATAAGTATAAACATGGGAACTCAAAACCCAATTGAAGCTTGCTTGGTGAACCTGGAATTAGAAAAGGGCACAGGGACTGTATAGCACAGGGAACTCTGCTCAATATCATGTAACTACCTAAATGGGAAAAGAATTTGAAAAAGAATAGATGCATGTGTATGTATAACTGAATCACTTTGCTGTACACCTGAAACTAACACAACATTATTAAACAACTATACTCTGATATAAAACAAAAAGTTTAAGAAGTAAAGATAAAAATAAAAACAAACAAAATGAATAGCAAAAAAAAAAAAAAAAGAAAGAAAGAAAGAAAGAAAAAGAAAAGAAACAGAAAAGGGGACGGGGTAGGGGTGGGAGGATTGAATGTTATCAGGTCAGAATGGCCTGAAGCATCTCTTGGAGGTGAGGGTTGCCAGTCCTCACCCTGCACTCATGTAGGGGTGTCAGTGAGAGGAAGAGGCCCAGGGAATGTCTAAGAATCAAAGCAGTGCCTGTCTCTTGAAGCCCCCAGGCTCCAGCTCACCCAAACTGGCAGGGCCAAACTGACTTACCCCTCCATCCCCTGCCCTGCGCCCCCAGATGCATCCCAAGAAGCTAGGGCAAGAGAAGGCAGAAGGCAGCCGGGTGAAGACGTGAGGCTCATGGGCCGAGGCTCACGAGCCCCAGGGCTGGGCAGGCTGATCAAAGAGAGCAAAAGAGTCCGAGGTGCAGGAGCTGTGCCCTGACTCTGTGACCCCGCCCCCGGGCACACGAGACCAGGAGTTGATAGGCTGTCCTGAGTCTGGGTAACTCCTCCTCCTTTGGGGAGAAAAGAATAAAAGGGTGGAGAGAGCGAGCGCAACTGTTCTCTGCAATAGTCTGCAAGTTGGATGGGTGATCATCTATGAGCATCAGATGGCAATACAGGAAGGGCAATAACATTCATAGCCCCAAATGCGCAAGCCCAAGGCCTGGACTGCCTCTTTCCCCCGAGTTATTCTTAGATGGATGCTGTGAGCTTGGCATCCCATGAAGGCAGGGCAAGTCAGATTTGTTAACTGTCCTGAGCACAGTGCTTAGCAAACTCTCAGAAAGCAAACAGAGCGCATGAATTTCCCTCTCTGCTCTCTCCTTTTCCTTCTCCCATAGTATCCAACACGACTTCAAATTGACTGCTATTCCGTTAGCTGTGTTAATATCTTCCATTAAATTATTATGGTCAGTGTGATGGCTCTGCACATCTCTGCTCCATACAATATATATTGATGTTTAAAAAACTGAAGTATAGTTGATTTACAATGTTGTGTTAATTACTGCTGTACAGCAAAGCGATTCAGTTATACACACATACACACACATATATACCATCTTTTAAAAATTCTTTTCCATTATGGTTTATCCCAGGATATTGAATATAGTTCCCTGTGCTCTACAGTAGTTGATTTTGTTGTTTACCTCTTGGAAAACAATCTCATTTTCCTTCATTCCTGATACCAATTTCTTTAGGGGGACATTTCCCTGCAGCTGGCAAGCGCTTACCATCTCTTGCCCATTCTATAGTCACCTAAGGGCAGAGGCAAAGTTATGATCCAAGGACACAGGGAAGAAAAAAATTACTGGATGTACTGTTTCAGCCACCCCTGTTAGATATTTGTGTTTCAAGAGAACGCATCAGAGAAACCCAAGTCTTCACAAAACTGCATTTTCTCTGCCGCCTGCAGTAGTCAACTTGCCCAAGAGAGGAAACTGTTTCCAATTTACACTTGGTAAAGGGCACCTTCTGGAAAATTTCCTTTGAGGCCCAGAATGTAATCTTACCTAGAGGTTAATACTTTTATTGCAGCTACTCCTTAGCCTGAGTAAGGGAGCAACGCTTCCTCCGCCACCCCTTTCGTAATGTCGGTGAAAAGAGACTCTGGTGGGGTTGTTGCAGACGCAGCCCGGCGGATCCGGTGCAGTTACATCGGCTGCCTGAAAGCAAAGATGCCAGTTCCAGCTACTTCAGCCCCAAACCACCAGATCCGGTCACCAAGGAGATGAGCGGGGCGAAGGCGGATGTCTCTTTGCCTTTTTCTTCCACTTCCTGTTCTTCCACTGCTTCCATTGCCTTCACACAAGTTACCCGGGCTGCCGGCTTCCTTTTCTCTTCTCTTTTCAAGTTCTCAAATGACAGGATAACTTTCAAAGCCTTTGTTTCTCTCCTCATTCCACCCACGTCCCGTCCCCTCAGCTACTCAAATGCACGAAGTTCACCATCCAGCTAAGGAGACAGTGCACTTTTCAGGGTCAAGAATGTAGACCCGGAAGCCAGACTTCCTGAAGCTGAATCCTAGCTACCTCGGAGAGTTATTTAATCTCTTGGTGCCTCAGTTTTCACATCTGTAAAGTGGCCTCATAGGGTTATTATGTGAATCAAATGAGTTAGTATGTGAAAAGTGTTTAGAAATGTTGCTTAACACATACAAGAATGTTTGCTGGGGGAAAAAATAAACAAAATCTGGGGGGGAAGAATGAATAGGAAAATGAAAATGGGTCTCAGAACACGAACCATATTCCACACCTAGAACACGAACCATATTTCACACCTTGTTCCTTTGATTGAGGACAGGGGATACCCTTATACCTAACTCTGTATCTATTCTTTTTATGAAAGTTGAATTTAGTCCAAAAGTATTTGCTCATTTTCTTTTTTTAATTTGTTCATATTTGCTACCATTTTCTTTTGCCAGAATGACAAATCTGGCAAAATGACGTATCTCTTTTGTGAAGAGATATCTCTGGGCAGTTTTTTAATGGTGTTAATATTAATGACTATTTTTTATGTCCATGTGATATGTAACCTAAATGACTACATTATATAATTCATGTCCCAGGTATGGGGAGAAAAATGCCAGGATATTATGGGGAAGAAAGAAGTAAACATCACCAACCCACCAGTAACATCCCCCTCCTCCCATATTCACTCCTTAATTACAGAACTGTATTTATGTACATATTTAGATAATTACATGTTTACATGTTTTGTCTCCCCTAGATCACAAGCTGGTGTCTGTTCCATATTATGTAGTCTCAGTGCTCAAAACAGCGCTATATTTACCTGTGGGTGTATAAGTACAATTTGCTGACAAACTGAGGTTGTTGGGACAGATCAATACAAACATACCATACATTAAGCAATTTTTATAAATATAGAGTCCATCAAATTTATGAGTTTTAAATGACAAAAATGAAAGGAAAGAATTAAAATGAGAGTGGTTTGCATTTTTCTAATCACATTTTCTCCAGAAAAATCTGGGAGGCAATCTTAAACATACTTTTGTTCTCATATGCATACAGAAGGGATATATATATATATATTCATGGTGTATATATGTGAGTCATATATACATGTGTGAGAGAGATACATGTATATGTATACTTACACACACATACACACACACACACATAGTTACACACACACACCTACCTAATGTGTGAATTAAGCAATTGAGTCGGTTCACGCACAAGGAGAAAATCATGATAGCTAAAATTACCTTAGAAAATTGCATATATATATCACTTGGGGCTCCATCCTTGGAAGATTAAGAAAAAGAAGGGTTAGCTTCATTTGTTTCTATTTATATGTTCTTTGTGACCTTGTTATCTTTGGAGCCCCAGAGTCTAGAGTCTCATGTGAAAGTGGGGTCCATGTAATGGGATCCAAAAAATAATTTTTCTTTTTTTTGTGCACTGAAATTTATGAGCAGTCAATGCTTTTATTTTTTATTTATGTATTTTTTTTGAAAAGTAAATGCTTTTAAATGCAACTTTATAGTATAGGTATGTGTATGTGTGTGTATACATACATATACATATATGTGTATGTGCGCACACACATATATATACACATATAAGTGTGTGGTATATTATATTTTAAATTTTCTTTTTTTTTTTTTTTTTGCAGTACATGGGCCTCTCACTGTTGTGGCCTCCCCGTTGCGGAGCACAGGCTCCAGACGCGCAGGCTCAGCGGCCATGGCTCACGGGCCCAGCCGCACCGCGGCATGTGGGATCTTCCCGGACCGGGACACGAACCTGTGTCCCCTGCATCGGCAGGCGGACTCTCAACCACTGCGCCACCAGGGAAGCCCTTAAACTTTCATTTTTATTACTTCATTTCATTCTTACAATAAACTTGTAAAACGAAGTTTCCATTTACAGATCAGGAAGCTAAGAACGCTGAAGGGATTTGCTCACAGCTGGTAGGTAGTGGAGCCCTAGGTTGGAACAGGAGAAAGCTTACATGTTGATGCTTCTCCACTAACAGTACTTCCCGAAAGCTCATGAAATCATGATAATGAAGGAGCTTTTGAAACTATGGATCTATAACATCTTTTTATAGCATCATGTGGTCACAAGACTGGAAGGCCCTTAATTAAATCCTCCATTTACAGAGGGGAAAACGGAAGCTCAGATATGCCAAGAGGCTTAGCCCAGGTCATCCCTTGTTGATGGAAGGACTAAGAGAGCAAGTCTGCCTTTCTACTCCCAGCCTTTTCTCCACCCCACCTCCTTTGCCTCAACGGAGGGGCTAGATCTCAGAATGCAACAAGACAAAGCCTTCCTTGATCAATAGTAAGACTGTAATGCTAAGAAGGAATATTAACAATTCCTTGGAAAATGACAAAGAGCATGCATAGCTAATTTATGAAGGAAGGTGCGTATATATTTTTTAAAAGCTTGACTTACCTTGTAAACTAAGAAATGTAAATTAAAAGAAAAACCATTTTGACCCAGTTGGCGAAGACTTTTTTAAATGCTAATACTCATTGTTTTGAGGGATGGGATCTCACTGTGACAGACATTCTCTTAGCTGGTGGATGTAAACCATTTCAATCTTTCAAGAAAGCAACTGAGTACTGTGTATCTAGAACCTTAAACATGGTCGAGGCTTTGGATCTAGCAATCCAAATCCTAGGAAAATTTTCCAAAGATAATCAGATACGTGGCCAAAGGATATTACTCACAACATTATTTATAATAATGAAAAATTGATAATTGTGTATATTCCCAAGTAGAATGGTTTAATAAACTAGTGTAAATTCATGTGATGTGATATTATGCAGCTGTTAAAATCATTGTTTTGAATATTATTTGATAATCTGGAAAATGTTTATGCTATGTTAAGTGAAAAAGAGAATCCAAAACTGTATATAATCTGATTCCTATTTTATTATCAAAAGTGTGTTGAGAAAAGGGCTGGAAGGAAAGCAATTGGAAGTTAACATTGCTGGATGGTGAGCCTTGAAATGTGCTCTGCACATAGGAAGGTGTGCAATTTTGTATATGTGTTACTCGAATGAGCAAATGAATGAATTGTGGGATTATGGATAATTTAAATTTTATTCTCCATAGTTTTTGGAGTTTTCCTGATTTTATAAAATGAGAATGCATTCTTTTTATTATTATAAAAATGTATCATGATAGAAAACTTATAGTGTGTTGACACTGAACAAGACAGGAAAAACTAGTTTTTTTGTTCAGATCCTTCATTTTTATTGTTTTCCAAAAATTCAGAATATGAGGACTCAACATTGGCTCGGTGCCCTTTTCACGGAGAGGCTGGACAGATCCCTTTAAAAATTAGTTTGCTCTCCATTTTCACCTAGTGATCCTGGTTGATATAATTTCTTCTTTCAAGACTGTCTGAAGACAAATATCATATGGTATCACATATGTGGAAACTACAAAATAATACAAATGAATCCATATACAAAACAGAGACAGAGTCACAGACAGAGAAAACAAACTTATGGTTACCAAAGGGTCAAGGGAGGGGGGAGGATAAATTAACAGTATGGGATTAATGAATGTAAACTACTAGACATAAAATAGATAAGCAACAAGGATTTACTGTATAGCACAGGCAACCACATTCAATGTCTTATAATAACCTACGATGGAAAATAATCTGAAAAAATATAACTGAATCACTTTGCTGTACACCTGAAGCTAACACAATACTGTAAATCAACTGTACTTCAATTTAAAAAAGACCATCTGCTGAAGAGCATCCTTGTATTAGTCAGGGTTCCCCAGAGAAATAGAACCGATAGGAGATGATATAGGTACAGGTATAGATGATACAGATATAGAGGTTTTTTATTTTTAATTTTTTACACAATTTTTAAAGGTTACTTTCCACTTACAGTTATTGCAAAATATTGGCTCTATTCCCTGTGCTGTACAATACATCCCTTAGCCCATCTTACACCCAGCAGCGTGCACCTCCCTCTCCCCCTCCCCTTGTTCTCTAGAGATACAGAGATTTATAATGAGGGATGGGCTCACATGATTGTGGAGGCTGAGAAGTCCCACGATCTGCTGTCTGCAAGCTGGAGGCTTAGGGAGAGCAGGGTTGTAGTTCCAGTGCAAGCCCTGTGGCCCAAGAATGAGAGCAGGGCGCCAGGGTGGACGTGGAGGTGATGGCATAAGTCCCAGGCTGAGTCTGAAGATCTGACAATTAGGGGCACTGATGTCCGAGGGCAGGAGATGGATATCCCAGCTCAAGCCAAGACAGCAAATTTGCCCTTCTACCACCTTCTGTTCTATTCAGGCCCTCATCAGATCAGGTGAGGCCCACACACACTGGTGAGGGCGATTTTCTTTCCTCAAGTCTCCTGACTCAAATGCTAATCTCTTCTGGAAACATGCTCACGACACATTCAGAAATGATGTCTTAACAGCTATTTGGGCATCCCTTAGCCTGGTCCTGTTGACATATAAAATGAACCATCCCAGCCCTCAGAATTAAAATCATTATAAAAGGCTCTTTCCAATTTTGCAGAGATTTTTGTTTTGAGGCATAACTTTTAGACATACCCAAGGCCTGTATCATTTCCACAGAGACATGTATATTCCAGAGCGCAGAAGGTAGTTGGGGCTATGACTGTGCTATGGGGTCTCTCTATATACCGACTGTCTTGCATGGAAATAGGACTTTTGATCTCAGGCTCCTTAGCGTCATACGTTAACCAAGTGATTTTCCACGTGCTAGCAGTCACAGTGGGAACTCAGTGTAGGGCTATGGATGGCTCAGCTCAATCTATTTCTTGTTTTTGAAAAACAATTCTAATCTTGAAGCCTAGAGCTGGAAGCCAGTTGGGTTATATTCATACAAGGGCAGCCCAATGTCTTTCCATGTTATCACTTCTTTAGAGAGTAAAAAATAAGTTGCTGTGTGTCATTACCAAGCATGGGCAAATTGGGGCAGAAATCATAAAAGAACATATCTCTTTAGTGAGACCCATCTCCTACTTATTTTTTATACTTTAGTAATTTTTCATAATCTTTCAGAATTTAGTAGGGCAGAAATGATCCCCCAAATTACTAGCAGATTATCACTGACTTTCTTGCAAAGGCAAATGGAGAATTTTAAATTTTTACTAGATCTGGGGTTTCAAATTGGGAAATTACTGAGGAAAAAGGGGAACCTATGGACCTGTTCCAAGCAGAGAGATCATATTAAAATAATTCTGACATTAAAAAAAGAGAGAATCAGTTACACGACTGAATCAGATACATGGCTGAAGTCAAATAAGACATTCTCATGTCAGCACATAAAGGAAGATTCCATTTAGTTCCTACTGTCAGGGAGTCAGTCCATTAGAACTTATTGAATATTTTATAAGTAATCGAGCTATTAAGATTATTTTGAACAGTGAGGTTATCTGCCACTGCAGGTTATTTAAAAATCTCTCTCTATAAATTAGCCAAATATGATATTGAGTTTGTTTTCTATGACCATATATGTAGGAGTCAAGCTGAGAACAATATAGAACATTGTGCTTGACCCAGTCATTTAAAATGGAAACACGTGGGACTTCCCTGGCATTTCAGTGGTTAAGACTCTGCACTTCCACTGCTGGGGCAAGGGTTCCATCCCTGGTTGGGGAACTAAGATCTTCTATGCCGCACGCCTGTGGCCAAAGAGAAAGGAAACACATGAGAATGAGTTAGGCATCTCCAAGCACAAACAGTAGCTAAATATATTGCTGCTTTATTTCTGATCAGAAACAAGCTGTCTTTTGCATAAATGGTTACCTGTACAATCAGAGGATGAAAAAGTTCCCTCTAATGGAAAGAGTACTCACTCTGGGCAAGTCTCAGCACTGAGTGGTTTACCTCAATGACTTGTCAAATAATGAAATTGTCCACTGTGATCATCTGTCCTAAAGGCCCTCTAGACACTTACTCATTTTCTTTTAACTTCCAAATAAATTTTTGATGAGCATCTCCTAGGTGCTAAGTGCTAGAGGAAATAAATAATTAAGCCATGACACAAACCCTAATTCTGTCCACAGTGTGCTTTCTCTCAAGTCTATAGGAGGACCACACATCCACTCAAGTAATTATAATCCAAGAAGAAAGTGTTCAGTGTAATTAGTAGAAGACAAAACACAGTACCTTCGAGTTACAGCTGCGGGAGTTTGAAGGAAGGAGAGATCATATTTTAACCGGGTTAAAGCATTAAGTTATCCAGGAAGATTACCAAAGTGACGAGGACTAGATTATTTTATTGGTAAATTACTACAATCCCCTATCATCTTCAGCAATGATTTCTAAACATTTTTGATTGTACAGGCCACTAGTAAGTAACATTTTGAGTAGAAACTCTCAAGGATGTCTATTTATATTTTGTTCTATACACATATTGCTGTATTTATATATGATGCACATCATAGCATACACAAAATAGATGTTTTCAAAGGATGATCTAAGTTGGAAATTAACAATATTTGAAAATATTTATTCATTTTTATTCGTGACATGAATTTTTTGCTTGAAAATGCTATGTTTAATCAGTGCAATGTGTTTGAATACGCTTCATTATTTTTGAAAATTGTGGTTTGACGTTTTGTGATACAGCAATTCAAAGGTCTCCTTCTAAGTTCAGTTTGTTTTCTCATTGGTTTTAATGGCTGTCACAGTTGAAAAAGACATTTCACAGATGCAATAGAAGCTCGATAGATGCACCTAAAGTGAAATTTAGGTGCATGATGGTAGATGTCCTTTCATATTTCTGGTAGTCTTCTGGTTATTTTCGGTTTGGTGGGAACCACTTCTTGTTTGGTACCAGCAGATCGTCCTGATTTTTCCTGTGTCATGTAGCTGAGGAAACCTTGTCTTAGGACCACAAATGTCAGCTCTGCCTTTACCTGGCTTGATTCTGCCTTAGTCGCATCTTCAATCAGAAGAGTGTTTTTTCTTTCCCCTGTAATCTTTTAAAGCTTTTTGTATATTTTGTGAGGCTAGTTTACATAAAATTAGATACTATGATCTCTAAATCCACTTAACTGGCGTAAATAACGTCCATGTGTTGCCAGACACTGGAAGCAGTGGGATGCCACAGTCAGTGCCCACAAGCAGTGAAGCCCCTACTCTTCCGTAGAAAGGTCCCCTCCTGGGAGTGAGGTCTGACCATCAGACATCTCTACCTCGTGTCATTGCCGCTGTCAGTCCATATATTGAAAATTCGGAAGGCATATTTCCCTTTTTGGAGGGGGCCACGTGGCATGGCACGGCACGCGGGACCTTAGTTCCCCGACGAGGGATTGAACCCTTCCCCCCTGCAGTGGAAGCACAGAGTCCTAACCACTGGACGGCTAGGAATTCCCTCCCTTGCTTTTTTGTTTGTTTTTGTTTTTTTGCGGTACGCGGGCCTCTCACTGTTGTGGCCTCTCCCGTTGCGGAGCACAGGCTCCGGACGCGCAGGCTCAGCGGCCATGGCTCACGGGCCCAGCCGCTCCACGGCATGTGGGATCTTCCCAGACCGGGACACGAACCTGTGTCCCCTGCATCGGCAGGTGGACTCTCAACCACTGCGCCACCAGAGAAGCCCTCCCTCCCTTGTTTTTAAGATACTCGAAGTGTTCTAACATTTTCTTCTCACAATGCAATGACTGCTCTGAGAATCCTGTGAGGGGCACCCACTTTGGAGAACTTCCAACTATTAGACAGGCTCTCCGCTCCACAACAGAGGCAGGGGACAGGTGACCTAGACACCCAGGATGGAGCCCCAAAGTGGTGCTCTTTCCCTGGTCAATAAAATTCCAGGTGTTTACAAAGCCAGATAACCATTATGTTGCAACTATACCACTTGTTTTTGCTTTGGGGACCCTTTGGATGAAATAAACCGATTGACTCTGTCCTAATCTCCAAGTCTCTTGAAGTCTTAAACGTGTGTGGGTAGATTCATTAGACTGATGGATTACAGCCCTGCTCCGCTCTCACATCAACCGTGCAACCCAGAACATGAGGTTCCCATTTGTTCGTCATCGGCATTGGGAGCTTGATAAACAGTTTTAATACTAAATGCCAAATATCTGCGTTTGTAGATCTATCAGACAGATGGTCTATGTTGTTCTTTTCTTACTTCTCAGACTCAAAATGAAACACTGCCCTCTCTAGGATGTCACTTACTCTGAGGATGCCCCCGTGGCTCAGTCTCTGGGGGCCCGAGACCTGAGCCCTTCCTGCTTCTTCAAAGGCTGGACAGCCTATGCCTTTTGCTATGTAATACTTGTCTCTGATCAGCCCCTGGGCTCTAGCTGTGTCCCCCCCCAGCCCTCTTAACTCCATCAGGTAGTTTTGGTTTGGCCTGAGAATGTTTGTATGAAACCCAGTTCAAATTCAGTTAGATAAGTTGTTTGGTGTCTTCCAAATGGGCACGACACCTAGATCCATGGTTATTTGCTTTTTGGAGTCATCAACTCCTTTGAGGAGGTATGCAGCATTTAACCAGAAAAAATGCACAAACATTTTGCATAAAATGTTTGCATAAAAATTTCAAAGAGGGGTACTTTATATCCCTTCTGAAGTTCATCTTAAACTAGGACTGTTTTTAAAAGTAAATTTACTGAGGTACTTCCCTGGTGGTCCAGTGGTTAAGATTTCACCTTCCAATGCAGGGTTCGATCCCTGGTTGGGGAGCTAAGATCCCACACGCCTTGTGGCCAATAAACCAAAACATAAAACGGAAGCAATATTGTAACAAATTCAATAAAGTCTTTAAAAATGGTCCACATCAAAAAAAGCTTAAAAAAATAACTTTATTTTTTAAAAAAAGTAAATTTACTGAGTTGATGTCCTACAAACCAATTGAGTTGAACTAATGTTTTAGGTTTAAAATTTTTTATTGCCATTTTTTCCAATGGCTTAGCTTTAAACAGTTATAAAATGTTTATGGTATGTCTATTTATATTGCCTTGAATGGTTAAGTACTGTTCATTATGGCATAATGTTTCTCCTTAAAGACATAGTTACAAAGGTCCCTGCTTTATAATTTGGTTGTTACTGAAGTCTGTACACAGGCTGCTAATTGTTTACCCAGAATTGATCTCTCCTCTTTTTCTTCACTAAGAGAACCCTGTTTTTGAAGGGGATGTCAATGTAACCAGCTGAAACCCTACATTTTCCAGCCTTCCTTATGGACAGAGATGGCCACGTGGCTAGATTATTGCCAATGCCAATTTAAAGAATGTTCCTTAAAAGGGGCTGACTCAGCTGGAATGTGAGGCACTTTCGCCTCCCCTTCCCACCTTATTCTTTCTTTTTCTTGCCAAGAATACAGTTATCATGGCTGGAGCTCCTGTAGCCATTTTGTAGCCATGAGGCAACTTTGGGAGTGAAAGCCATGCTCTCTGCAAATGGCAGAACAAGAGACTGACAAGGAGACAGAGAAACTTATAACCCTGAAGCCTCTGACTAGCCCTGGGCCTCCTTCCTTTGGACCTCTAGTCTTCAAGTTACATGAGAGAAAAAGGAACACTGACCTTCATCAAATAAATAAATAGGTATGTTTACACACATACAGACACACACACACATCCATGCAACTTAACACATTCTTTGACTAATAAAAGCTTCATACATATGCACACACTTTTTTAAAGTCTATGAATATTAAGTAGCAAATTCTTTTTCCTTAAAAAAACTGATAATTTCAGCAAATTCAGCAAAGTATTCTGAAAATGAGTTATTTGTAATGACCTGTTTGTAAAGTATCATCAAAACACATATATTAGTGGTTAGCATACAAATGATATTCTTGCAAAAATTCCCAGTTTACAAGTATTCATGTCCTTTGATGTCTCCTCTCACTTCCCTCTCCCCCAAGACCTTCTTCCCCAGAATAACCACTTGCATCAGTTTCCTGCTGCTGCTGTAACAAATTACCACAATCATAGTGGCTTAAAAAAAAATCCCCCATGAATTTATCTTACAGCTCTGGAGGTTGGAAATCCAAACTGGGTCTTGCTGAGTGAAAATCAAGGTGCTGCAGGGGCTGAGTTCTACTCTGGAGGTTCCAGGGGAAAATGCATTTCCTTGCCTCTTGCAGCCTCTAGGACTGCCTGCATCCTTGGTTCCTGGCTTCCTCCCCTCTCCAAAGCCAGCACCAGCCTTTCTCACACCTCATTACTCTGACACTGACTCTCCTGCCTCCCTCTGTCACTTATAAGGCACTTGTGATTGTATTGGGACCACCTGGATAATCCAGGATCATCCTCCCATTGCAGATCCTTAATTTAATCATATCTGCATAGTTCCTATTGTCATGTAAGATAGTATATTCACAGGTTCTGGGGAATACAATGTGGACACACTTGAGGGACCGTTACTCTGCTTACCACACCGCTATTACAAGCTTGGTGCGTATGCATGAAGACTTTTTGGTAACGTGTTCAGTTATATTTGTATTTTAAATATTTTATCAAAATGACATTCCATGCTATTCTGAAACTTGCTTGTTTTCACTTAGTGACATGTAACATACAACCTTCCACGTCGGGATAGATAGACCCAGTAAGGAAATGTTTTAAAGAAAAGCCTCCTTCTGGAATTTTGAGGGTTTTTTTTTTTTCTGCTGAAAAAATGAAAAGAAGGAAAAAAGATTCTAAGCATCCCTCCTAAGGCTAACTGAAGTGAAAAATGTTAGTGAGAATTTCACAAGAAACATTCTCATCTATTTACATATTATAGGTGAATGTGATATTTCACAAAGCAGTGAATATCCAATTGTGTTCAGTTTAGCTCTGTTGAAATGTTGCAAGCTGTCCACAGTGGGCATTTCTGGTTATTTAACTGCTTGGCACTCCTTCCTCTTGACAATAGCATCTGAATTCCCTTGGAAAATTACCACTTCCTAATGGATAAAGTTTGTTGGGATTAAAATAGTTGCCCATCTCTTAGCCAAGGGTGGCCACATGACCCAAGCTAGGCCAATCAAATATTCCCTCTGCAAAATCCAAACTTTGATCAGAGTGTTATGGACTAAATGTTTGTGTGACCCCCCCACCACTCCTACTAAATTCGTATATTGGAGCCCTAACCCTTAATGTGATGTTATTTGAAGATGGGGCCTTTGGGAGGTAATTAGGATTAGATAAGGTCAGGAGGACCAAGTTCTCATGATGGAATTAGCGGCTTTATAAAATGAGGAAGAGAGAGAGATTCCCCCCTGCTCTGTGCCCACATACCAAGGAAAGACCATGTGAGGACACAGAGAGAAGGTGGCCATCTGCAAACCGGGACGAGAGCCCTCATCAGGACCTAAACATGCCGGCACCTTGACCTTGGACTTCCAGTCTCCAGAACTGTGAGAAATAAATTCCTTGTTTAAACTACCCAGTCTATGGTATTTTGTTATGGCGGCCCGAGCAGCCTACGACAATTAAGAGTGACAATTAAACTGAAAATGGCTGACTCTCATGCATCATCACAGCAACTCTAAAAAGATTAAAAGCAGGGGTAGTACTCAGTGAAATAGAAAACAAAACCCCTAAAAACCACATTGAAGCAGGTCTGCAGAATTGTATCCAAAACATGTTAAGAATTGTCAGTCCTGTAATGTTAGATCAGAGCTATTTGGTGAGCTCTCTTGCATTTATCCTTGGGGTTACAAGGTCAGGATAGTCCTAGGAATGGCTTGGGTACTCCTGAGAGCACTGAGCTTTCGTAATGCGACAATTTAAGGAGATGTGTTCGCTATTGCCCCGAGAGGTGGCGTCCACCTACCTCTGTAATCTGCAGCCAGACCCACAGCGTTGAACAGCTTCAGTCAATGTCTAAGCTGGGGGTGGGGAGAGCAACAGGTAAGAAAAATCCCAGTAAGGAAGCATCCAGGCCTGAGAAATCACTGACTGAGAAATCAAAATGGAGAAGTAATAGAACGCTTTGCCTAATTAGGTAGTGATTTTATAACTATTTGATCAAATAAACAAAAGTAAATGCCAGACATTCATCAGAGCTCTTGGTTGTAAATACCAGAAACTCACTTGATTTACCTTGAGCACAAAAGAGGAATAATGGGAAAGATATGAGGGGAGCTCCCAGAATAGAGGGAAAAGGGGGACGGCCAAGCCCCAGAAGGCAGTGGAGGCCAGAAGAGGGCAGTGGGGACCTCAAACGTTGGAACCAAGGACTTGAACCTTTGTATCACCTGTCTCTGCAACTTGACTTCATTCTTACCGACCAGCTTTCTCCATGTGGTGGAGTTCCCTGGCTCTTTCAGGCATCGTCACTAGAAGAGAAAGGGCTCTCCCTCCACTCCTATCTCTTCTTGGAAAACCCTGGAGAAGACCTCTAATTGGTTTCACTTCCATAGCCTCTTGGAGCCACCATGAAAGACAGTGGCTAATACATGAAGATTAACCACATTCCTGCCACTATGTCAGGAACAGAAAATCGGGGCTCTGCAATTAGAAGGTCCCACATGGTTGAAGTAAAGAAACAATTCTTCCAAAAAGTGGGGGAGTTGTCACCAGAAGAAGCAATAAGTAGTACTAGGTAGACAAAAACAATAGAGGTTCAGGGAAGCCTGGATGGGGGCAACTTGCCAAAGACACAATTTAGGTATTCCATATGCCTAATGCGAAGAATGAATCTGAATATCATTTGGTTTCAGAAACTAACATTCCAACGAAAGTGAAGACAAATAAAGTGGGATTTATTCAACAAATTATCTGTATAGTTTAAATTGAGCAGAGACTGTTTATTCCTGACGTCTGACCACTCTCTGGCTTTCTCAGGACAACACTGACATTTTTTTGCTCTCTGTGAATGTGGAGGTCTTAGCAATGTCACTTCTGGAGGGTTTCATACTATGTGCAGGAGATAAAGGAAGAACTACCGTACACTCGCCCCCAACACAGATTTCTTAGTAAGCTACGTTCTAGGGGAAATACTGCATGTGTTACCAAAGTTAACATGTATGAGTCTGTAGAGCTACCCTTTGAAAATGTGTAAAATGTGGAGATGTGTGTGTGTGTGTGTGTGCATGTATATGAAAACCTTTTTGTAAAGTGAAAGATAAATGGGCCCTGAGTAACCTAATAGCTCAAACAACTTTTAAAGTAAAAAAGAATACCTATTAAATTTGAACTGTGATGTTTATTTCTCCTGCAAAATGTTGATTTCATTAATCATAGTAGTTGGCCAGTGATAGCAATTTCAAAATAATCCCTTGATAGTTGACAGCCCTGCCAACTCTTTGCATAGTTATTAAAATATTCTTCTTCTTATGGTATAAGTATTTTTTCAAAGTTCAATTTCCTCATTCTTTATAAACTAGTGGAAATAATGTACTTTAAAAACTGTTCTTGGGCTTCCTTGGTGGAGCAGTGGTTGAGAGTCCACCTGCCGATGCAGGGGACACAGGTTCGTGCCCCGGTCCGGGAAGATCCCACGTGCCGCGGAGCGGCTGGGCCCGTGCGCCATGGCCGCTGAGCCTGCGCGTCCGGAGCCTGTGCTCCGCAACGGGAGAGGCCACAGCAGTGAGAGGCCCGCGTACCGTAAAAACAAACAAACAAACAAACAAAAACAAAACTGTTCTTCACATTTTTACCATTACTACAGTATGTATTACTTAGGCCTATCAGCTAAAATGGTATTCTTTTTCTCAATAAAATTTTTTCATAGTAAATAACAAATAAGTACAGGTAGACAAACTTATAATGAAAGCTCACCATCTTTGTTTGGGCTTCCCAAAAAGTAGATCCTGTGAGAAGGACTGGACTGTGGGTTGTTTAGTTGGTGATCCCAGAAAGCTTGTGGGACGGAGTGGACAAACAAGAAAAGGAAAGGGGGAAAGTCAAAAAGGTGCACTGATAAGCAGACTACCACTTTGGACAACTGGGGTTCACCACCACTGGGGGCGCTCTGAGGAATCAGGTAGAATATATCCCAGAACTAATCCACTGAAGGGTAGGGAAGTTGGAGCAGTAACCTTCTGGCGCTTGAACCTCATTGGTAAAGGGTTGATCTTGGAGCCAAAAAAGGCTGAAAATAGCAGAATTCGTGAAACAAGCCACACTCTTCCCTGCTGTGGCTGGTCCCAAGGCCATCATCTATATCCATCATCTCTCCCCTCTGCCACCTAGTCTAGATTTCCTTTACTCTTAGCCAACACTTGCACTAATCTGACTTGCTTGCATGTAGAAGGACCAGACCTTCATCTCTGGGCAGTTGGCCCTGGTTATCTTGCCCGTGTCAAGCCCTGGTTGCTTGGATTGCCCTTTCCCCTTATCACCAAACGTAGAAGCACTAAGGAGTGTCCCAGCGAATCCTCCAAGTTCCAGACATCTTCCTTCCCATCCCCATTATGAAGCAGCGACTCCAACTCTACAAGATAATCAGAGTCAGAGATCCCCACCAGTATAGTAATTCCCATCTTTACCTGCTGATCTGTCAACATAAGGATCCCCCAATCATCAGGGGGGCAGTTATTGTTTCAGATGCAGTGGAATCATTACTATATTCCTAGAGGAAATACCCGCTACTCTACACACATATACTGAGAACAAGGCCTTTGATCTGGAAGAGTCTAAATTACAAGGATTAAAAACACAATTTTCACTAATGAGTCCCTGGGAGTGTGGTGAATGGGGTCAAATCTACTTGGATCCTTTAATTGCCATTTCTGTGTGTTCCAGATATTAGGATACAGCACATAAAGTGATTATAGATAGTGATCACTGGCTTAACATACATGTTCCATCCTTAAGGACAGTGATTTGACCATGTAAGATGTCATCCCTATGCTGATTCCTTAGCTGAGTCTTTTTTTTTTTTTTTCCAGTACGCGGGCCTCTCACTGTTGTGGCCTCTCCCGCTGCGGAGCACAGGCTCCGGACGCGCAGGCTTAGCGGCCATGGCTCACGGGTCCAGCCGCTCCGTGGCATGTGGGATCCTCCCGGACCAGGGCACGAACCCATGTCCCCTGCATCAGCAGGCGGACTCTCAACCACTGCGCCACCAGGGAAGCCCCTTAGCTGAGTCTTTAAGAGGCTATTTAAATACTCTCTCAGGCCCCCTCAAAATCAACAATCTTCTAATAAATGGGTCAGAGTAGTATTCTCAGGGTAGTAGTATTATTTTTTTTGCCTAAAAAACCAAAGTAGCTCACCAAGTGCTGTGACTCTTTCCTAGTGGTAGTAAATGTGATACATCCTTTTAGATGCAATATTCTAGATCTTTAGGCTTCTAAAATATTTCCCGATGGGGCAGGCTTTAGAAACTTTGCAGGGTTTACTTCTCATCCTCCAGCATGAAGTATTTTACTACAGCAATCAGCATACTTGCTCCTTCCTAAAAACCAAGTCCAATGATCATGCCGTCATTCACATAATGGCCCAGTATGACGTTCTATAGAACGTCAAGATGACCAAGGTCCTTGCTGATGATACTGTAACAGAAAGGAGAGTTAACATCCTGAGGACCAGGTAGTGAATGATGAATAGAATGCATTCTCTAAAACAACAGCCTTTGGCACTTAGCAGGAGGCTATTATAAAGAAGTTTGCGTTCACAAGAGAAAGATAGAAATGCACATTCACTATCAGCATGAAGTATTTTACCAGAGCAACCAGTGCACTCGCTCTTCACGTGCCTTGGCTTTCTTACAACGTGGTGACCGCAGGGTAGTTGGTCTTCTCACATGGTAGCTCAGACCTACAAAGGGAATGTCCCTATGGACAAGGCAGAAGTTGCATCACCCTTTATGACAGTCTTGGAAATCACCCAGCATTAGTTCTGCTTCACACTGTTGATCAAAGCAAGTGAAGCCTAGCTCAGATTCAAGGGGAGGGTAATTAGACTCCATCTCGTGATAGGGGAATGTCAAGTTTGCATTATAGAAGAGCCATTGGGTTGAGGGATATTGTTGCAGCCATCTTTAGAAAATAAAAACTATCACGTCTCTCACAAGAGGAACTCGGGCTATGCTGAGACCTGTCCCTAGTTTTTGGAGTAGAGGCGGTGAGAGGAGGCAGGGGCAGACCTCGAGGTAGACGAGCATCATCTATGAGGCATCTGCGGCAGAGGAGGACGTTGTAGGGTCTCTGGGCAATGGCAAGCTGTTCTCTTCAACTATAAGAGGGTGAGGGACACTTCTAGGCTGGGTGGTTCAGGGAAGTCTAGAGGCGTCAACGTTCTCTAGTATACATCTATCCACATGCCCTCATCCCCGTTCTCAGGGCCCCTTTCCTCCCTACCAGGGCTTTGACTTTTATATAAGAGGCCTGACTGGCCTTTGCCTTCAGTCTACTTTGCAGTTCTGTTACCCTTGTTATTAGGCCTGACTTTTCACAAGTCTGCTTTCTGGCTTCAGGAAATGGGGATCTCCAAGGAGGCTTTGCAGCTTTCATTCTCATGTTGTGAACTGATAACTGGATGATGTAAATGCATCATTCTCTTTCCTCAATCCTTCTGGCCAGTGAACAAATGCATCATTCTCTTTCCTCAACAAAAGCCAGACACCTCTTCAATTCCTATGATCACCACATCCCCTGTATCTTTCAGGCATAACACTATTGCATAAACCAAGCATCTCCTTTCACCTTTACCTCATTCCAGTAGACCACAGGTGAAAGTTTGATAATTGTGGTGCTACAGAGTGCCAGGGTTTATCATCACCCAACTTACCACCACCAATGGGGTCTTTGTTACCTCCATACCATTGAGAATATACTTTCTAGGGTCTCTTCCACTGCTAATTCCCTTAGTTTGAGTTCCTCCAAAATCAGACCTCAAGGCAAGGCCTTGGATACAAGGAATTTATTTTAGAAATGATCCCAGGAAGTACGAGTGAGGAAGTGTGGAATATGAGAGAGGAAAAGGAGAAAATCCAATTGATCAATAGGCTACTACTATGGGCAACTTGGGCTCAGGTCTACTGGGGACTTCTGAAAAACCATGAAGAGTATCTCATAATAGTCTCACTAAGGTATGGGAAACTTGGCTATTAAGCCACTGATTCCTATTCTTCATTGGGTGAGAGGTGTTGGATTCCCAGAAATTCCAGGATACCTTATGGGAGGGCTGAGCAAGTTCTTGTGATACTGGAGAAAATCCTCAGTCGTAGAGGCAGAATGATAGAGGTGCTTGAGCTGAGAACTTTTCAGCACAGTTAGGCAATGTTCATGTTCAGCTACAGGTCAACTCAGAAGGGAGCCAAGGGGATATGGGGCAGGGCATAAAGACTGTCTGCTATGTGCACTATTCAGTAATCCAGATAAGAAATCGGGAGGAAGTCCCTGTTAGACATGGTGGATCGAACACGTGCATTTATCGTACCTCCGTCTGAAAGTCTCTCTAAAATGACTGACAAGGAATAAAAAAACAATTTTATAAAACCTGGAAGGGTAGGGACTTCCCTGGCGGTCCAGCGGTTAAGACTTCACCTTCCAATGCAGGGGGTGTGGGTTCGATCCCTGGTGAGGGAGCTAAGATCCCACATGCCTTGTAGCCAAAAAACCAAAACATAAAATAGAAACAATATTGTAATAAATTCAATAAAGACTTTAAAAATGGTCCACATCAAAAAAACTTAAAAAAAAAAAAAAAAAAAACCTGGAAGGGTAAAGAGAGCAGAAGAGACAACCACAGATAAGACCTAGCAACAAAATGTTAGAAGACAGAAGGCTGGTGGATGAGTGGTAACAAAGTTAACAGAACAGCAAGAAAGTTTGCTTTGTGGTGGAAAATATCAAAAAGCAAATAGATCCCTATGATAAAACCCTAAAAAGGCTCAGAAACTGGTAGTAGTTTTTACCTCTATAAGAAGGGGTTCAGGGCAGGGCTGAAAAAAAATAAGGAACTGTAGTTGGACCACAGAATCCCTCTCCTCTCCTGTGCAGGAAGGGACCAACACTAGCGTCAGCCCAGCTGGCAACAGGTTTAATTTCTGGGGAAATGAAACCAGAGAGTTTTCAGAATGAATGATACCAAGTTTGGTAGAGGACGGGAGTAAGACTGAAAATGACCCCAGAGATCTCCCTTCCCCTTCTGCCACGTGAGGACGCAGTGTGAAGACAGCAGTCTATGAACCAGGAAGTGGGTCCTCAACAGAAACGGAATCTGCCGGCAACTTGTTCTTGAACTTCCCAGACTCCAGAACTGTGAGAAATAACTTTTTGATGTTTTAGCCACCCATTCTATGGTATTTTGTTATATGGGTGGCCAAAAAGTTTCTTCGGTTTTTAAGTAAAAATAAAAGACACATTTTTCATTTTAACCAAGAACTTTACTGAACAATGTATTCACCATTTTGTTCCACTACCTTCTGCCATTCTCCTACTGTACTTCCTCTCCTACCCTCCTAAATGACTGTATCTTCTATAATATCTCCTCTCTCACCCTATTTTAAAGATAATGACCTTACTTCCTAATTCCCTGAGAAAATGAAAGCAATCCGAAAAGTACCACTGTTCATCCTCACCACCACATTCACTTGCATCTGTTGGCATACTCTGCCTGTGTATAGACTGTCCGTGCTCTGAGCTAAAATAATCCCTCTGCTTGTGTTCTAGATTCCATCCACTTGCTTGCACGTTCCTGTAAGGGTCCCTTCTTTCTCATGTCATTAGTTTTCTCCCTCTCTTGGATCATCCTCACCAGCCAACACATGTGCTATAATATCTTTCATTGAAAAATTAAACCCTCTTCCTTATGTCATGTCTCTGCTCCCCTTCAGGACAAAATTTAAAGAGCTATCTATGTCTACTGTCTCTATTTCTGCTCTTCCACTTCCTCTTGAATCCACTCCAGTCATGTTTTAACTCTTGCAGCAGATCTAATCAAAGTCACTGATGACTTTGTTGCTAACTTCAAAGGTTAATTCTCAGTCTTTTCTTACCTAATCAACCAGCAGTGGATCACCCCCTTCTTCTTGAAACTCTCCTGGTTTTCTTTCTACTTACCCAGTCACTCATCCTTAGTCTCCTTGGCAGGTACTTCCTCTGCTCCCTGATCTTTGCGAGACCGACATGTCCCAGATCTCAGTCCTCAGACCTCTTCTCTTTTCTGTATCCCCTTCACTCCTTTGCTGCTGTCACCAATTTTGTCATTATTTATATGCTGATGACCTCAAAGCTTATATACCTAGTCTAGTCCTCTCCCCTTAACTCCGGGCTCCTGTATCTAGCTGCCCACTTGAGATCTCCACTCAGGAGTCTAGTAGCTATCACCAACCAAGAAATCCAAAACCGAGCTCCTTCTCTTCCTACAGAATTCTCCATTTTGGTAACAGCAACTCCTTCCTTCCATTGGTTCGGGGAAAACCACTGGTGTCATATCCGACTCCACTCTTCCTTTATCCCACCTACAATCATCCCACCTAAAATCATTCCTGTTGGCTCCACACTCAAAACATAATCAAACACTGAACACTGTTCTACACTTTCAACACCACTAACTGGAACACCCCTGGCTGGGTACAAGTCTGTTATTGCTGGCTGGCTTCCTGCAATCACCCCCTAACTGGTCTCCCTGCCTCTGCCCTTAGCTCAGTCAGTCTTTTCTCAACACAGCAGCCAGTATGATCCTTTAAACATATAATTCAGATCATGATATTTCTCTGCTCAAAACCCTTCATTGCCTCCCCAGCTTATTCGGGATAAAAGCCAAATCCTTATAAAAACCTCCAAAGCCTGATATGATCTGGCCACTGACTACCTCTTGCGCTCCACATCTAACTTCTCTCCCCCTGCAACTTCTGTCCTAACCTCCATGGGCCCTTGCTGTTCCCACCTCTCGCCCCCCGGGCTCTTTACACTGGATATTAATTATCTGGAAGGCTCTTCCCTCAGTGGCACTCTCCCTCACTTCCTTAAGATCTTTTTTTTTAAATTAATTTATTTTATTTTTTATTTATTTTTGGCTGTGTTGAGTCTTCGTTGCTGTGCGCGGGCTTTCTCTAGTTGAGGCGAGCGGGGGTTACTCTTCGTTGCGGTGTGCGGGCTTCTCATTACAGTGGCTTCTCTTGTTGCGGAGCACTGGCTCTAGGCACGCGGGCTTCAGTAGTTGTGGCACGTGGGCCCAGTAGTTGTGGCTCACAGGCTTAGTTGCTCCGCGGCATGTGGGAACTTCCCGGACCAGGGCTCGAACCCATGTCCCCTGCATTGTCAGGTGGATTCTCAACCACTGCACCACCAGGGAAGCCCAAGATCTTTTTTTTTTTTTAACACTTCAAGCAAAAAGACGAAACAGCAATGCCTTTATGAGACTGAGGCACTACCTACTGCACTAACAAGGCACCCAGCAATGCCTTTAAAAACTTTGCTAGAAAAGATTCTCGATCTGTAATTCTCTACATATCTAGAACATTAATCAAGTTTGAGGGTAGACATGATATTTTAAGGCATGCAAGGTCTCAACAGATTTCCCTTCTGTTTCTTTTTCAGGAAGTTCCTGGAGGATGTGCTCCACCAACATGACATAATAACCCAAGAAAGAGGAAACAGGGCATCCAACACTGAAAAGAGGCAGCGGGAATCCCCAGGGTGATGGTGACCGGAAGTCCTGAGCACTGGCTGCGCAGCCAGCCTAGAAAGATGACACAGGGCTCTGGGAGGAAAGTACCAAGGGGGCAAAATGGAACTGCAATGTTCCCTGATGTATTTCATCATAATGAAGAGAGGGATGCAGTTTTTGAGTTTGGAGGTGATACACACGAGGGTTACATAAAAAGCCAGAGGGATGGTCTTCTGCAGGAAACAAAACAATTGGGCAAGAATGATAAAACACATTCATAATATTCAACATGCCTCAAGTGGTAACAGTTTTTTCATGATTTAATCAAAAATTGTATAATAACTGTTGGGAGGATGCAAGAAGAGTGTGGAGAGGAGAGCGGGTAGGGAGAGAGCTAGAGCCTCCACTTTCAGCATAGGAGGCTAATACATCACATCTAAAAGTGTAAAAGTCGGGCTTCTAGTGGTTAAGAATCCACCTGCCAATGCAGTGGACGTGGGTTCGAGCCCTGGACCGGGAAGATCTCACATGCCGCGGAGAAATTAAGCCCGTGCACCACAACTACTGAAGCCCACTCGCCTAGAACTCACGCTCCACAACAAGAGAAGCCACCGTAATGAGAAGATGGCGCACTACAACGAAGAGTAGCCCCCGCTCACCACAACTAGAGAAAGCCCACACGCAGCAATGAAGACCCAACGCAGCCAAAAATAAATAAATGAAATAAATATATTTATATAAAGAAAATAAAACTGTAAAAGTCAAGACACAACAATGGAGTCATGTTACTGAAGAATGTGTAGGTAAATACTGGAAATGATAGCCCAAAGATGTGAAAATGGTCCTCTCTAGTAGAAGAAATCAGGATAGAGGGGGGAGATTTTTTTTCCTTTCTTAAATTAAAAGCCTTGTGATAATTGATTTTTTAAATCTAAGATGTGATGGTAAATTTTATGTGTAAACTTGACTGGGTGCCCAGATTAAACATTATTTCTTGATGTGTCTGAAAGCCTGTTTCTGAGATTAGCATTTGAATCAGTGGACTCAGTGAAGTAGATGACCCTCTCCAATGTGGGTGGCATCATCCAGTCCACTGAGGGTCTGAATAGCCCATAGGGCAGAGGAAGGAGGAATTTGCTCCTGTTTCCTGTACGGTAGATTGTGGAACTTCTTAGCATCCATAATTGCGAGCCAATTCTCATAATCAATTTCCCAGAATAAATCTATCTATTTATCTATCTATCGATCTATCTAACCTATTGGTTGTTTCTCTGGAGAAATCTAATACGTAAGTATAATCATTTCTTTGAGAAAATTAAAATAAAATAAAAAGTAAAGCAAAAACTCCCCTCTCTTCAAATCATACAGAAAAGAGAGCCATGAATTATATAAACCATATTTAATATAACTGATATGTAAGTGGTGTAAATTTCTCATAGATGGAAAACAAAGGAAATTATCTCAATGTGCTATAACTCTGTGGGTATCTAATAACTTGGTCAGCTAACATTTCTCCTGTTTCTAGCAAATACATCCCCTTTGTTTTAGAAATTTCTTTTTTCTCCAACCCAAACACAAGCTTTTGGATGTACCTATCAAAGTATCGCATATTATGTACATAGGATCAGGCATGTGACTCAATCAGGACAATCTGGGTCCTGTCCTGGAAATCTCTGAACTGAATAGAGAAAGGGAGCGCTGTAAAGGCAACCCCAGAGCTGCCAGCAGGTATGTCTCCTCCCATGTGAAAAATCCTGTCTGGAACTTCTGGTTTACAGTGTTGCAGGTAAGGAGCTTGGAAGTTGCCACTCCATCTTAACAACAGCTAAAGAGGTGACTAGACTGAACACTCAACAACTCTCCTTGCATCCGTAAGAGAGGGGAGGACACAGGGCCCTCAAGACTGGAGGGACAGAGAGGCAAACACAGGTTATCAGGGCTTCCCAGACTCACTAGCAGAAACTACTGCAGGAATCAGGATGGATGGGACCATCTGAGCTAATTGATGAATTGCTGGAGGTTCAGGGTGGACAGCTCTGAGAGTTAAAAATGCCAGGGTATCCAGACATAGGAACCCCACCACCCCAGACTTTTGTGGCTTTACCTCCAGGAGCTCGACCAGCTTCTCACAGTAAATAGTGGAGAAAAATCCTCTCATGCTACCAGCATAGGGAAAGAAAAACAAAACCATTTGGAAAAATTCCAGATAACTCTGTCCTCCTTAACAAGGCCTTCCCTCAGGGAAAACTAGTTAGCCGGAGCCTAACCTGCTAGGGAATTATCAGAGTTTAATTGATCTGGGAGAAGAGAAACTCCTAACTCCCACCCAATCTAGCAATTCTGTTCCATCTAAGGGGGATGGAAAAAATGGAAAAACACTTGTGAAGTTCACAGCTCAGAAGCACAGGCTCACTAAAGACTGAGAGCTAATCGTAGAACTATAGAATACTTCCCCTCCCCCCCACACTTTATCACCACATTACTGAAGGCCTATTTACAGCAGTTACTCTTACCTAGTATCATGTCCAACTATCAAGAAAAAATAATAAGGCATACTATAAAGGAAAACAATAATAAGGCATACTATAAAAATAACTTGAAGAGAAGGAACAAGCATCAGATCCAGACATGGAAGGGAGGTTGGCACTACCAGATCAGTAATTTAAAACAACTATGATTAATAGGTAAGGGCTCTAATGGGTAAAGTAGACAGCATGCAAGAAGAGATGGACCCTGTAAGCAGAGAGATGGAAATCCCAAGCAAGAATAAAAAAGGATTGCTAAAAATGAAAGACACTATGACACGAATGAATGAAGAATGCCTTTAATGGGATTATTAGTAGACCGGACATGGCTAAGGAAAGAAACTCTGAGCTTGAGGATATGTCAGTAGAAACCTTCAAAACTGAAAAGCAAAGAGAACAAAGACTAAAAGAAACAGAACAGAATATATATAAGGACTGTGGGAGCAACTACGAAAGATGTAGCGTACACATAATGGGAATACCAGAGGAGAAGAAAGAAAGGAACAGAAGAAATATTTGAAAAAAAAATCACTGAGAATTTCCCCCAAATTTATGTCACACACCAAACCACAGAGCCAAGAAATCCAGAGAACACCAATCAGGATAAATGGCCAAAAAAAAAAAAGAAAGAAAGAAAAAGATCCCCAAAAGCAAACAAACAAACAAAAACTACATTTAGGCATATCATTTTCAAGCTACAGAAAATCAAAGACATGGAAAAATTCCTGAAATAAGCCAGAGGGGCGAAAATCTTATCTATAGTGGAATGAAGATAAGAATTATATCTAACTTCTCCTAGAAACCAGGTAAGCAAGAAGAGAGTGGAGTGAAATATTTAGTGTTGAGAGAAAAAGACCCTACCAACACAGAATTCCCTACCCTATGAATTTTTGTTCAGAAGTGAAGGACTGATAAAGACTTTCTCAAACAAACACAAACTGAGGGAATTTGTTGCCACTAGACCTGCCTTGCAAGAGATGTTAAAAGAAGTTCTTTAGAGAGAAGGAAAACAATGTAAGCCAGAAATTCAGATCTATATAAAGAAAGGAAGAGCATCAGAGAATAAATAAGTGAAAGTAAAATGAAAACTTTTATAACCTATATATGCTTATGTACAAGTGAAATAAATGACAGCAATGAAATAATGGGCAAAAAGGAAGAATTAGAAATAGTTTGTTATCATAAGGTACTTGCACTACCCATGAAGCAGTACAGGGTTATTTGAAAGTTAAACAAAGGCATGATCCATGAAAGAAATAATTAAAAAAATTAAAACTTCTGCTCTGCAAAACACAATGTCAAGTAAATGAGAAGACAAGCCACAGACTGGGAGAAAATATTTGCAAGAGACACATCTGATAAAAGTCTGTTACCTCAAATACACAAAGAACCCTTAGAACTCAACACTAGGAAGACAAACAACGTGATTAAACAACAGGAAAAAGATCTGAACAGACACTTCACTGAAAAAGATATACAGATGGCATAAGCATATGAAAAGATGCTCCACACCATATGTCACCAGGGAAACGCAAATTTAAATAACAATAATATACAACTACACGTTTATTAGAATGGCCAAAATTCAGAAAACTGACACCACCAAATGCTGGTGGGGACGTGGAGCAACAGGAACGCTCATTCATTGTTGGGAATGCAAAATGGTTCAGCCACTTTGGAAGACAGTTTGACTGTTTCTTACAAAATTAAACATATTCTTACCATATGATCTAGCAGTCGTGTTTCTTTGTACTTGCCCAAAGGAGCTGGAAACTTAGGTCCACAAAAAAACCCTGCACGTGGATGTTAATAGCAGCTATTCATAATTGCTAAAACTTGGAAGCAACCAAGACATTTTTCGGTAGGTAAATGGATAAATAAAATGTGGTACATCCAAACAATGGAATATCATTCAGTGCTAAAAAGAACAGAGCCGTCAGGCTATGAAAAAGTATGGAGAAAACTTAAATTCATCTTGCTAGATGAAAAGGCTACACACTACATGATTCCAACTATCTGACCTTATGGAAAAGGCAAAATTACACAGGTGGCCAAAAGATCAGTGGTTGCCAGGAATTGGGGGATGGAAGAGGAATAAATTGGAAGAACACAGATTTTTAGGGCAGCAAAAATACTCCGTATGATACTATAATGATGGATACGTGTCATTATACATGTGTCCAAAGCCATAGAATGTACAATACCAAAAGTGAACCCTAATGTAAACTATGGACTTTGGGTGATTATGATGTGTCACTGTAGGTTCATCAATTGAAATAAAGGTACCATTCTGGTTAGGGATGTGGACAGTGGGGGAGGCTATGTATATGGAAAATCTCTGTACCCTCCTCTTGATTTTTCTTGTGAACCTAAAACTATTCTTAAAAAACTGAAGTCTTAGATAAAATCCTGTTTGAGGTAGGTAGTAGGCAACTATGACTCCGCCACGCAGAGAAATCTGGGTAAGAGATGAAAAAAGAACCACAGAGTGAGAGAGAAACAAAAGACCGGCAGCATTCAAGTTCCTACTTCCAGTTGTCCCCAGCTACTTGCCTGCATTCCCAGTTTACAAGCCAAAAAGCCCTCCTCTGCTGCTTAAGCTGCTTCAAGTTGGATTTATAGAAACCGCCAAAAGCATGAGTAATATACACGTTATTCAGGCAGAGGCGGCACCACCAACAGACATTTATTGCTCCCCTGCTAACTGTAGGGCACCATGCTTGACCATGGGTCCACTCTCAAAAAACGTAAGCAATCCAGACACAAAGACAAGTAGAATCTTGCAGAACCTCGATTACAGGTAGCAAGTGGCTACAGAGGGAGGTATGGTAATCCAGGGGTAGGGGACCAGATCGGGAAAGAAGGTGCCCATGGCAGGAAGAGGAGAGAAACGAGAAGTGTATTCTGGGCAGGGGACAGTGAGAGCTAGGGTTGCAAACTCATGTGCTTACCAGGGCCAGGCATGAAATCAGGCAGGCTGCGGGGGATCACGGGAACCCAGGCTCTGTCTACAAAGAGCTTCTCTGCCCAACAGATGAATGCTGCCAGGGGACAACCCAGTGTTACCAGACCTTCCAGTTTTTTAGGAAAAGTGAGATATCTGAATTTTATTGTGAAATTTATTACTTTTAAATGTTGGCAATAATTTCAAAAAATTAAAACACAGCGTGAGCCAAACATAACATGTCTGTTGGCTGACTCTGGGCTGTGGACCTCCAGTGAGAGACGGATGCTTGTAAGCAAAGGCAAAGCGGGAGGAGAAGCACTTCTGTTTGTGAAAGGGAGACCTGGAGCAGATGGCTCGTGTAGGAGAATAGTAGGAGAGTCTGGAGAGTTCGATGGAGCCTTGGACCTGTTAACAGGTTATTCAAGAGAAATGCACGCAGATCAATATTTTAAGAAGATATAGTTAGTAGCTGGTTGCAGAATGGGTCAGACATGAGAAAGAGCAGAGTACTGTATTATTTAAAGATAGGATTTTGAGGGATTGGTACTTTTGTGTTTTTTATTGCACACTGGGGTCGAAGTTATTTTCATGTGAAATCAGAAGGTTTCAGAAGCAGGACTGATTTCTCTGTCACCTTCTGACAGAGCAATACTGAAATGACAGGTGATTGAGTGGAGAGATGGAGGGGAAGATTTACATTGTACAACACTTGGAGAAGAGTCTAACGACATTCTCACTGTGTGTTTCTATACTCTCCACAAAGTCCTTCTTTGACATCTGGCCACTGAGTCTCCTTCTGTCCCCAGCCCCATCCCCCTCCATTATTATGTACATAATCATCTTCCCAAATAGAGATGTCGTAGCCAATGGAATTGCACCACCCCGATCTCCCTACTAGAGAGAATCTGCCGTGAGTTGAGTTAGTCAACAGCCTCTAGCTGCAGTGCCCTCTGGGACCTGCCACAGAGCACGTGCTGAGGTCAGGCTCTCCACAGGCTGCTCCCAGCCAATCACTGAATATGGCATGAGTCTTAGAGCTCGTCATTTGACCAACATGGAGCCCTTCCAGTGGCCAGTTGGGGCTCCTCATTGTGCTGGCTGAGATTTTCTCAGAGATGCACTTCAGTTGTAACCTGTTGCTACCCAAGCCTCCTTCCTTCCCCATTTCATTTCATGGAGTCAGACGTGTATCATGGTCTGAAGGTTCATCCCTGCCTACTCTTGCTTCCTCACCCCTATATCTTTCTTTTGTTCTTTCTTTTTTTAATTGGAGTATAATTGCTTTACAACGTTGTGTTAGTTTCTGCCGCACGATGAAGTGAGTCAGCTATATGTATACCTATATCCCCTCCCTCTTGGACTTCCCTCCCCCGCCCCATCCCATCCATCTAGGTTGTCACAGAGCACTGAGCTGAGCTTCCTGTGCTTTATAGCATGTTCCAGCTAGCTATCTATTTTACACATGGTAGTGTATATATGTCATACCTAATCTCTCAATTCATCCCACCCTCTCCTTTCCCCACTGTGTCCTCCACTGTGTTCTCTACGTCTATATCTCTATTCCTGCCCTGCATATAGGTTTATCTGTACCATTTCTTCTAGACTCCACATATATGCATTAATATATTTGTTTTTCTCTTTCCGGCTTACTTCATTCTGTATGACAGACTCTAGGTCCATCCACCTCACTACAAATGACCCAATTTCATTCCTTTTTTATGGCTTAGTAATATTCCATTGTATATGTGTACCACATCTTCTTTATCCATTCATCTGTCGTTGGACATTTAGGTTGTTTCCATGTCCTGGCTATTGTAAATAGTGCTGCAATGAACATTGGGGTACATGACCCTTTTTGAATTATGGTCTTATCTGGGTATATGCCCAGTAGTGGGATTGCTGGGTCATATGGTAGTTCTATTTTTAGTTTTTTAAGGAACCTCCATACTGTTCTCCATAGTGGCTGTATCAATTTACATTCCCACCAACAGTGCAAGAGGGTTCCCTTTTCTCCACACCCTCTCCAGCATTTACTGTTTGTATATTTTTTGATGATGGCCATTCTGACGGGTATGAGCTGATACCTCATTGTAGTTTTGATTTGCATTTTTCTAATTATTAGTGATGTTGAGCATCCTTTCATGTGCTCCTTGGCCATCTGTATGTCCTCCATGGAGAGATGTCTATTCAGGTTTTCTGCACATTTTTTGATTGGATTGTTTGTTTTTTTGATATTGAGCTCAATGAGCTGTTTGTGTATTTTGGAGATTAACCCTTTGTCTGTTGCTTCGTTTGCAAATATTTTCTCCCATTCTAAGGGTTGTCTTTTTGTCTTATTTATGGTTTCCTTTGCTGTGCCAAAGCGTTTAAGTTTAATTAGGTCCTATTTATTTGTTTTTATTTTCATTACTCTAGGAGGTGGGTAAAAAGAGATCTTGCTGTGATTTATGTCAAAGAGTGTTTTTCCTGTTTTCCTCTAAGAGTTTTATAGCCCGGTCTTACATTTAGGTCTTTAATCCAGTTTGAGTTTTTTTTTTTTTTTTTTTTTTTTTTGCGGTACGTGGGCCTCTCACTGTTGTGGCCTCTCCTGCTGCGGAGCACAGACTCCGGACACGCAGGCTCAGCGGCCATGGCTCACAGTCCCAGTCGCTCCGTGGCATGTGGGATCTTCCCGGACCGGGGCACGAACCTGTGTCCCCTGCATTGGCACGCGGACTCTCAACCACTGCGCCACCAGGGAAGTCCTGAGTTTATTTTTATGTATGGTGTTAGGGAGTGTTCTAATTTCATTCTTTTACATGTAGCTGTCCAGTTTTCCCAGCACCACTTATTGAAGAGGCTGTCTTTGCTCCACTGTATGTTCTTGCCTCCTTTGTCATAAATTAAGTGATCATATGTGCGTGGGTTTATCTCTGGGCTTTCTATCCTGTACCATTGATCTATATTTCTGTTTTTGTGCTAATACCATATTGTCTTGATTACTGTAGTTTTGTAGTATAGTTTGAACCTGGGGAGCCTGATTCCTCCAGCTCCATTTTTCTTTCTCAAGATTGCTTTGGCTATTCGGGGTCTTTTGTGTTCCATACAAATTGTAAAATATTTTGTTCTAATTCTGTGAATAATGCCATTGGTAATTTGATAGGAATTGCCTTGAATCTGTAGATTGCTTTGGGTAGTATAGTCATTTTCACAATATTGATTCTTCCAATCTAAGAACATGGTATATTTCTCCATCTGTTTATGCCATCTTTGATGTCTTTCATCAGAATTTTATAGTTTTTTGAGTACAGGTCTTTTGCCTCCTTAGGTAGGTTTATTCCTAGGTATTTTATTCTTTTCACTGTGATGGTAAATGGGATTGTTTCCTTAATTTCTCTTTCTGATTTTCATTGTTAGTGTATAGGAATGCAAGAGGTTTCTGTGCATTAATTTTGTATCCTGCAAACTTACCAAATTCATTGATTAGTTCTAGTAGTTTTCTGGTGGCATCTTTAAGATTTTCTATGTATAGTATCATGTATTCTGCAAACAATGACAGTTTTACTTCTTCTTTGCCAATTTCTATTCCTTTTATTTCTTTTTCTTCTCTCATTGTTGTGTCTAGGACTTCCAAAACTATGTTGAATAAGAGTGGTGGGAGTGGACATCCTGTCTTCTTCCTGATCTTAGTGGAAATGCTTTCAGGTTTTTACCATTGAGAATGATGTTTGCTGTGTGTTTGTCATATATGGCCTTTATTATGTTGAGGTAGGTTCCCTCTATGCCCACTTTCTGGAGAGTTTTTATAATAAATGGGTGTTGAATTTTGTCAAAAGCTTTTTTTGCATCTATTGAGATGATCATATGGTTTCTATTCCTTAATTTGTTAATATGGTGTAACACATTGATTGATTTGTGTATATTGAAGAATCCTTGCATTCCTGGGATAAATCCCACTTGATCATGGTGTAGGATCCTTTTAATGTGCTGTTGGATTCTGTTTACTAGTATTTTGTTGAGGATTTTTGCATCTCTGTTCATCAATGATATTGGTCTGTAATTTTCTTTTTTTGTGACATCTTTGTCTGGTTTTGGTATCAGAGTGATGGTGGTCTCATAGAATGAATTTGGGAGAGTTCCTCCCTCTGCAATTTTTTGAAGAGTTTGAGAAAGATAGGCGTTAGCTCTTCTCTAAAGGTTTGATAGAATTCACCTGTGAAGCCATCTGGTCCTGGACTTTTGTTTGTTGGAAGATTTTTAATTACAGTTTCAAGTTCATTACTTGTTATAGGTCTGTTTATATTTCCTAATTCTTCCTGGTTCAGTCTTAGAAAATTGTACCTTTCCAAGAATTTTTCCATTTCTTCGAAGCTGTCCATTTTATTGGCATAGAGTTGCTTGTAGTATTCTCTTATAACCTTTTGTATTTCTCTGGTGTCAGTTGTAATGTCTCCTTTTTCATTTCTAATTTTATTGATTTGCATCCTCTCCCTTCTTTTCTTGATGAGTCTGGCTAAAGGTTTATCAATTTTGTTTACCTTCTCAAAGAACCAACTTTTAGTTTCATTGATTTTTGCTGTTGTTTTCTTCATTTCTGTTTCATTTATTTCTGCTCTGATACTTATGATTTCTTTCCTTGTACTGACTTTGGGTTTTCTTTGTTCTTTCTCTAGTTGCTTTAGGTGTAAGGTTAGATTGCTTATTTGATATTTTTCTTGTTTCTTGAGGTGAAATTGAATTGTTATAAACTTCCTTCTTAGAACAGCTTTTGCTGCATCCCATAGGTTTTGGATTGTCACGTTTTCACTGTCATTTGTTTCTATGTATTTGTTATTTCCTCTTTGATTTCTTAGTGATTTCCTAGTTATTTAGTAGCACACTGTTTAAGCTCCATGTACTTGTGTTTTTTACAGTTTTTTTTTCTTCCTGTAATTGATTTCTAATCTCATAGCATTGTGGTCAGAAAAGATGTTTGATTTGATTTCAATGTTCTTAAATTTTCCGAGGCTTGATTTGAGATCCAAGATTTGATCTATCCCGGAGAATGTTATGTGCGCACTTGAGAAGAAAGTGTATGCTGCCACTTTCCAGTGGAGTGTCCTATAAATATCAATTAAATCTATATGGTCTATTGTGTCATTTAAAGCTTGTGTTTCCTTATTTATTCTCTGTTTGGATGATCTGTCCATTGGTGTAGTTGGGGTGTTAAAGTCCTCTACAACTATTGTGTTACTGTCGATTTCCCCTTTATGGTTGTTAGCATTTGCTTTATATATTGAGGCGCTCTTATGTTGGGTGTATAAATATTTATAATTGTTATATCTTCTTCTTGGATTGATCATTATGTAGTGTCCTTCCTTATCTCTTGTAACAGTCTTTATTTTAAACTCTATTTTGTATGATATGATAATTGCTACTCCAGCCTTCTTTCTTTTCTTTTCGTTTTTTTTTTTTTTTTTTTGCGGTACGCGGGCCTCTCACTGCTGTGGCCTCTCCCGTTGCAGAGTACAGGCTCTGGATGCGCAGGCTCAGTGGTCATGGCTCACAGGCCCGGCCACTCCGCGGCATATGGGATCTTCCCAGACTGTGTCCCCTGCATCAGCAGGTGGACTCGCAACCTCTGCACCACCAGGGAAGCCCCCAGCTTTCTTTTGATTTGGATAAAGAAGATATGGTACATATATACAATGGAATATTACTCAGCCATAAAAAGGAATGAAGTTGGGTCATTTGTAGAGACATGGATGGATATAGAGACTGACATACAGAGTGAAGTAAGTCAGAAAGAGAAAAAAAAAATATCGTATATTAATGCATATATGTGGAACCTAGAAAAATGGGACAGGTGAACCAGTTTGCAGGGCAGAAATTGAGACACAGATGTAGAGAACAAACGTATGGACACCAAGGGGGGAAAGTGGCTGGGGGATGGTGGTGGGATGAATTGTGAGATTGGGCTTGACATATATACACTAATATGTATAAAATGGATAACTAATAAGAACCTGCTGTATAAAAAAATAAATAAAATAAAATTCAAAAAAAGAAGTGATCATGAAACAATAAAGCTTTTGTTTCAGAACAATAAAAATAAAAAAGAAAAGGCCTTGGCTGTGGGGGGTGCGGCTTATGCGAGGGTGGGGCTTAGGCATGGCTGGGGGTTTAAGCAGGGGCAGGGCCTATGCTTAGGGCCCACGAGGCTGAAAAAGGCCCTGAGAGGGTCGGGGATGGGGCTTAGACTCAGTGCAACTGGAGGGGCCCTGTAATGCCTTTGGCCTTGGAGTGTGGATGATCAGATCCAGGACCTCAGCAGGCTCCCCAGGGCCTGAGAGGGTGGCATACACACTAGCTGTGCTTCCCCCCGAATCCTCTGATCCTGGAGGGTCCCTCTCCATTTGCCTCTACTCTTCTTCCCCCTCCTCCCTCCTACTCCCCTAACACCCACGTAGCCTGAGGAGGCCTCAGAGGGAAGAGGACCAGGCCCAGGACCCCGACAGGCTCCCCAGGGCCCAAGTGGACAGGGAAAATGCTAGGCACGTTCTCCCCTGATCCTCTGATCCTGGATGGTTCCACCCCCCCATCCACCTCTCCTTTTCTTCCCCCCTCCCTCCTTCCTATGCCCCTAGGACCCACGAGGCTGGAGAGATCCCCAGAAGGTAGAGGACCAAGCCTGGGAGCCCAGCAGGCTTCCTGGCGCCCAACTGGGCAGAGGAAATGCTAGCCACATTCCCCCCTGATCCTCCAAACCCCCGAATGTCCCTCTGGGGAGGGAACCCCTCCCCTCCAGCAGCCACCCCTCAGGGAAGCCAGTCCCATCTGGCCTCTACTTCTCCTCCCCCCTTGCTCCCCCCCACCTCCTAGCCAGTTGCTGGGGGGCTCCTCCCATTCCCTTGGGTGTCAAGGTCCCCCAACAGCAACTGGTAGGTGCCCTAATTGTGGGGAGATGTGAACTCCACAGCCTCCTACTCCGCCATCTGGACTCCACCCCACACCCCTATATATTTCAAAGGTGTTTCTCCCAATAAACCTTTGGCATTTCTAATTCCATCTTAGTGTCTGCTTCCCAGAGGACTGAACTGACACAGTAAGAACAAGGATTGGTACCAGAAGGCAGGTAGTGAGAGGAGTTTGGGGACTGGATTGTTCAATGTCTGGCTAGCAAGGAAGTCACCCACCTCAAATGGAGTGTGGGGTACGGACTGTCTTTGGCACAAGATGGCGGCCTATTTGCAAAAACTTGTATTGGTGGTGACCTGGGAAATCAGGTCACTGAAAGTTATGAGGTTATATTTGGTTATGTTTTGTTTGATTACATTTGATTATATAGATTATATTAAATTATACTTGATTGTTAACAAATGTAACCAAATATACTATATTTGGTTATAATATTTATGTAGTGAGTTTTCATCATATGCAGGAAAGTTTTTCTAGTCTTTGAGAGTATTTTGCTTTTGAGAGTGTTTGGATGGATCAATATTTATTAGTCCATAAAAGAGAAGGAAAGTTATGAGGGAACAATGTGTACAAAGACAATGAACTTGGTAAGATTTTACTGTGTTGTCCAATCCTCTGCAAAGGGATTATGAAAGACAGGTAAAAACTCTGTGTAAAAGTCCAAAAATATTTTTTTAATGAGGAGGGGATTTGAATAGACAGTTGCCCTAAGAAGAGATATAGTGGCAAACAGGCACATAGAAAGATGCTCAATATCATGAGTAATTAGGGAAATGCAAATTAAAACCAGAAAGAAATACAACTATATACCTATTAGAAGGACCAAAATAAAAAAATTCAGATAACTCAAAGCCCTGGCAAAGATGTGTAATAACCATGACTCTCATAGATGGCTGGTAGAGATGCAAAATGGTGCAGCCATTTTGGGAAAGTTTGGCAGTTTTTAAATACATTTAAACATACACATTATCATATGGCCTGGCAATCTCACTCCTAGCTATTTACCCAGGAGAAATGAAAATGTAGCCTTTACAGAAAGACCCATGTATGAATATTTTTAGCAGCTTTATTTGTAATCACTTCAAACTGGAACAACCCAAGGGTCCATCTGATGGGAAAAGGATAATCAAATCCTGATGCATCCACATAACGGAATACTCTTTAACAATAAAAAGGAACCAACTACTGATATATGAGACAATATGAATGAATCTAAATGTGTTATAGGAAGTGAAAACAGCCAGATGCAAAAGCCCTCATGAATGGTTCTGTTTATATGATAGTTTGTAAAAGTCACAGAGACAGAAGTCAGATCAGTGGTTTCCAGGTGCTGGGGCTGTGGGGGAGAAGACTGACTACAAAAGCACGTGATGAGGAACTTTTGGAGGATGATAATAATGGTCTATATCTCACCTGTGGTGGTGGTTACATGATTCTATACATTTGTCAAGACTGATCAAACCATTCATCTACATTTTTACTGTATGTAAATTTACCTTAATAAACCTGAATTTTACAAAGAAGCTAAAAATGAAAGCTTTGGATAGTTTACAAAGATGCCCTTGTCTTTGGCAGTGGACAGTGGACACAGCTGAGGAGTAGAGTCAGCACTTAATAGGGTCACAAAGGTAACTGAAGGATCAGGCAAGGCAGCTCTGTTATGCTAAGGTCAGGGCCCTGGGTGAGAAAGCCAGGGACCCTGAAATGTGAAATGGAAACATTTGGTGAATGCCCCCTAAGATTTTGGTTCTGCAAACTCCCTGAACCCTCAGAGCTGCAGATGTGTCCCATCCTCCATACTAAGAACCTCACCAGACAGGAAGACACTGCAGAGTCCTCTTTCCCTCAATACAAATGACCCCTCAGGACACCATCTCTTCTCCTGGTGCCAGGTGGATAAATAGGGTTCAGTCTCAGCATAACCCTGCTGGGACATGCTGGGTCTGATGAGGGGAGAAAGAGATTACATCCCAAAGGGGCTGGACGAAATACTCAGCATAGACGGGCAGGAGCCAAGGGGAATACTCATTGGATTTGATGTTGAGGGTGTTTGATTGAAGAGGCCAGAATAGGAGACTGGATAAGCAAGAGTTCAGTGTCTTGGGAACACTATCTTGGGACATTGGATTTAACACCTTGTCAAAAACCAAGGCAAATTTGTGGCTTGTGTGGCTCTTAGAAATATGGAGAGAGTGATGACACTACCAGAAAGTATTTACCATGGAAGAGGCTCTGAATAAGCAACTGACTTGGTCAGTTGATGTGGCCAGAATTGACATGGCTGGCCCCTGAATGGAGCAGCCATGGATGCAGAGATGGCAGTTACACATGCGTCCAATAGCATGAACTGCCATGATCTAGCTATTGCTGCCTCCGAACGTCCAACCTTCCAGCAACAGATACTAACGATGAGCCTGCAACAAGGAAATTTTCTTGAGTCAACTTGGTGGCAAGTTGACTTGCCATCCTTCCAAGATGGGACCTGATTCATTCTCACAGTAATAGACAGCTATTCTGGTATGAGTTTGCATTTCCTGTCTACAGAGCCTCAGCCTGCCCCACTCTTTGGGAACTGATGGAATGCCCGATCCACAGGTATGGAATCCCACACGACATAACATGCAACAAGAGACCCAATTTACACTAAGCGGAGTCCATGGCTTTGGGTCTATTGGATGTACCATATACCACACCATCCAAAAGCAGCCAGTCTCAAAGAACACTGGAACAACCTTCTAGTTACTCAACTTCAGTGGAGATACAATACTTTGTGAGAATGGGTGTCATCCTCCAGGATTCAGAGTATGTTCGGAATCAGAGACCTCTTTATGGAGCTGTGTCCCCAACAGGAAGAATACATGCATCCAGGAACCAAGGGTTGGAAGCCGGAGTATTTTCATTTCTACCATCATTTCTTATCATCATTTCTAATGACTCATAGGGACATTTTATTTCTTTGGCTGCACCACTGTGGGCTCCACAGGGTTAGAGCTCCTGGTCCCCAAAGGGGTTGCATTCTTGCCAGGAGCACAGCAGAGTTCCACTGGACACAAGTTAAGGCTGCTTCCAGGGCACCTTGTGAACAGCAAGTGAGAAGAGAAGTTACCTTGTTGGCAGCAGGTTGTTGATTTTGATCAACAAGATGAGGTAAGAACATTTTTACACAACGGGCATGGGGACACTCAGAGGACCTACTACCCTTGCCCAATTATACTGTAAAAGGACATGCACAGCAACCCTGAAAGGTATGATCACCCAGGCTCAGACCCTGCAGTAAGGTAGCCTTGATCACATCACCAGGTAAATCTCCTTCACTTGCAGAGGTACTAGCTGAGTGTGAAGGGAATTTAGAATGGATGATGGAGGAGGGAGAAAATGAGGACCAGTTGCATCCCCAAGACCAACTTCAGTGATGGGACTGAGGTTCATCCCACTAACTTCCCTCCTCTGAGTTTCTCCTCAGGAAGCAAAGCCCACAGAAGCCATAGAAGAGCTGTTCCTTGACCTCGCGGGAAGACGCAGATGCCGTGCTGCAGTGGCCACGTGCTCGAACCTCCCTTGGAGAGAGCCTGTTGTAAGGAGTGTAGTTAGTGGGCAGTTTCCAGCTGCAGAACCTTCTGGATCCTGTGCAACGTTCACACACACTAAAATCAGGCTTTCACGAAGGACTGAGTGTGGCAGGGGAACTACAGCCTGGCCATTTCTACCCAATGCAGGACTCCTCTCATGGGCTGTCTTGGCTCTGTGGTTCCTTGTTGGGCTGGTTGAGACTTTCTAAGAGCTTGCATCACAGTATGAGGCTCTTGCTATCCAACCCTTCCTCCTTCTCTCTTTCCTTTCATTAGTGTCAGCACTACATCACAGTCTGAAGGTTTTCCCTGACCACACCTGCTCCCTCTTTCCTTTTAATAGCATCATGGTAACCCTAACTGAGGGAGGAGTCTCTTCTGTTGGGCAAATGCCTGCATAGCAACTGGACTTCTAATGGGCTCAGGCATAAGAAAGATGGTACTTCCCCCAAGAAATGTCTTGCATTTCTAATTCTGTCTTGGCACCTGCTTCCCAGAGGGAAGTAATTCTTTTACTAAAATTAAGAACAGAAAATTAATATTTCTCCACATTTTAACATCGAGAATGACTAAATTATTAAAATTGAGGGGAAGATTTCATTTTTGCCAATATAACCATTTATATTTTAAGAAAGAACCATCCCATAAAGTGAGTGCACATGCAGTACATTTGCTTCAATTTCCAGAAGATCCCCAAACAAACAAGTTTTAATCTATTCTTTTAGGTCTCTTCAAGTTTTGTTAATTTCCACAGCTCCTTATCCCGAAACATACAAGTCCATTTTTCTGCTCTATAATCTGTTAAGAAAAATTCCAATTTCCGCTGATTGAAAAGGAAACTGCAGCTATGAAAACATAACCTGGCAGCTTTAGAGGGGCTGGCACTATTATGCGTAAATGGTTTTGAGTGTTTTAATTTCATGTCCCAGCCAGGTTTTATGCAAACAGTGAGTAAGGTCTATGCCTTATATTTCGTACATCCCTCCCAGGCTCCAGGCACTCTGCCTGTGCTTAACTGGCTTTCAATAAATAGCTATATTTTTTTTCAGTCTTTTGCCCTGCCCTCTTCTCTTTCATCACCACTCTAGGATAATGGCCATGCCTCAGAGGGCCAAATCATTCTTTCTCTTGTTTTTCCTCTCCCAATATGCTTAAATATTTAAAATTATAAGAGCAAAAATGCTAACTGAAAAAAGTGGTATATATCCAAATATGCATAAAGAAATCATTCCTTAACGCCTTCTAGTCCCTTCCATCCTTACCCCATGGATAAGCAGTGGTAACAGTTTGGTGCACATTTGTCAACATTGTTCCTCAAGCTCATACAGAAATGCAAAAACAGGGGTACTTGTGTGCAGTACGCTTTTTGTTTGAACAACAACCAAATCACATCTAAGCAACCTGAGTTTCTCATTCCTCTATCTTAGTAAGTGAGGCTCTGGCTCATTTTATTTAAAACTACATCATATTCCAAGTTATTGGTAAAACCACAATTTATTCAGTTTGTTGATCTCTGAGTTCTAATGACATTGAGCATATTTTCATAAAACCTCAGTTATCTCTCTTCCAAGAATTGCATGTTCATATTCTTTATTTCTTATGTTTAAATCTCTAAACCATGGGAATCCTATTTTTGTGTATGGTGGGAGCTATAGTGTGAGTTTGTTTTCTTCCAGACGGATGGCCAGCTTGTAGTATCAATTCAAGAATAAATCAATCTTTTACCTCTGAATTGAAATATCAACGTTTCTATAAGTTCTCATATATAGTTGCATTTACTTGGGGATCAATTTCTAATCCATTGATAATTTTTTCTAGTCTAGTCCCCTTTTAATGTTGTTTGGATTACAATGACTTTATAATATGTGTTAAGATTTGGTAAGGAATTTCTCCCTGTAACAAACCTTTATTTTCATAATTTTCTTGCCTATTCTTGGATATTCATTTATTTTTTTATATGAATTTTTTTTTAAAGATATATGATTTAAAATTTTTTTTTTCTTTTTTAAAATTAATTAATTTATTTTTTGGCTGGTTGGATCTTTGTTGCTGTGCGCGGGCTTTCTCTAGTTGCGGTGAACGGGGGCTACTCTTCATTGTGGTGTGCGGGCTTCTCATTGAGCGGTGGCTTCTCGTCTTGCGGAGCATGAGCTCTAAGGCACGTGGGCTTCAGTAGTTGCAAAACTTGGGCTCAGTAGTTGTGGCTCGTGGGCTCTAGAAAGCAGGCTCGGTAGTTGTGGCACACAGGCTTAGTTGCTCCGCAGCATGTGGGATCTTCCCAGACCAGGCATCGAACCTGTGTCCCCTGCATTGTCAGGCAGATTCTTAACCATTGCTCCACCAGGGAAGTCCCTCATATGAACTTTAAATTTATTTAATCCAGCTTCATAAAATAAGTCAATGTGATTCTAATAGAAATTGCATATAGTTATATATTGATTTTTTATAAGAATTAACATGAACGCTATCCTGTCTGGAGCAATGACATGATTCTCCACTTGTTTAGAAGTTGTTTTCTGTCTTTAAAAATTTTTTTATAGTTTTTTCGTATAGGTAATGTTCTTTATTATTAAAAAAAATCCTCAGCCATTATTGTTGTTATCATCATTTTTTTTTTGGCTGCACTGTGCCGCAGCATGTGGGATCTTAGTTCCCCGACTGAGGATCGAACCCACGCCCCCTGCAGTGGAAGTGGGGAGTCTCAGCCACTGGACCGCCAGGGAAGTCCCCACATCATCATTTTTAAGAAGATATTTTAAATTTCAAATTGCATCATTAAATATTTAAAATATGTAGAAAAGTATAGAAAATAATATTCAAGGCAACAAGTGCCCTCCTCTCATACTTATTAGATTTTAACATTTTGATATATCTAAGATTTCCTTATTTAACATATAAAAAAATAAAGAATGTGGAGACACCCTTTCATCTTCATGCTTCCCAGAGATGTAATTACTATCCAAAAGTCTGTGTGCTATGCATGTAAACTTTGTTCTCTATCCGTGTATCCTTAAATAATAGAAAATGTTTTTATATGTTACAATAACGGAGATTTTAAAAAATCAGTTTCTATCCATGACTAGTTACTGCTAGTATTGAGAAAGGTCAATGATTTTTATGTGTTTATCTTGACTTGAGATGGTCTATCCAATTTTTTTCATTGTAGCAGTTTTATTAGAATCTTGGGCTTTCTTTGTTCACAATCCTATCACATGCAAATAAATATAATTTATTTATAATTTTATCTTTTCTCATATAATATGCACCAATTGTTGCATTTTCTTTTCTGTTTAATTAGGTAAATGTTCTAAGTAACGTCTAGTAATATTGTTCACATTACTCGCGAGGCACAGCTAGATGGTTCACAAAATGTGCTCTCTGGACCAACAGCATCAGTTATCTCCTGGGAATCTGTTTGGAATACGAATTCTTCGGTCTCATACCAGACCTACTAAACCAGAAACTCTGAGGGTGGGACCCAGCAATGGGTGTTCTCACAAGCTGTCTGACACACACAAGTCTGAGAACCACTGGTCTGGAGAACAGTACGGAGCTCCATCAGGCTGTTATTGGCTCATCTTTTTTATTCTTTCAAGTTTTCTCTTATTCTCACTTCTCTTTTCTTTTATCACCCATTTCTCTTTTCTTTTGCGAAAAAAATTTTCAAAAGAGTTGTCAATGTCTCCAAGTCTTCTCTTCCCATTCTTTCTTCAAGCCGCACTAACTACAGTTTCTGCCCACGTGCACTGAGACTGCTCTTGTCAGGTCTGTAATGATCTCCATGTTGCTACATCTAATGACCATCGGCAGAGCCTTTGACAGTGCTGATCACTCCCTACTTTCTGATACACATGTACTTTCTACATTTTTCTCTAGGGCATCATACTTTCTGGGGTTTCCTCCTACTTCCTGGCTGCTCCATATCAGGTTTTTTTGCTACTTTCTCTTTTCCTTCCTGACCTTTAATGTTGGAGGGATCAAGGGTTGAGCACCTAATCCTTTTCTATCCTCCATCTCACTCACTGCTTGGGAATCACATCTGCTCATTGCTTTAAACGTCACTAAGTTTGAGTTGCCCAGTTTAACAAATATAAATACAGGATGGACAGTGAAATTTGAATTTCAGATAAACAACAAATCATTTTTAAATATAAATGTGTTCTAAATATTACATGGGGCATGCAATATTAATTATAATTTTGTTAACATTATTCACATTAATTATTTACATAATCATAATAGTTATATTAAGGAATTAATTACATGTCCCAAGCAATATTTGGGACATACTTATACTAAAAAATTATTTGTTGTTTATCTGAATTTCAGATTGCACTAGGTGCCTATATTTTATCTGGAAATTATAATCTATGGGCCAAGGAACACCCAGATTATATCTCCAGCCCAGATCTTTCTCTAAAACTCCAGAAATCATTAACTATCTACATTTCCACTTTGATGGCCAATGGACAGTTCAAATTCAACATGACTCATACTGTACTCCAGCTATTTCCCATCCCCAGATCTGCTCTACCTGTAGCCTTCCTCTATCCCTGCTAATGGCAATGCCTTCCTTCCAGTCAATTCAGACAAACTTTGGGGCCATCACTTTCTTTTTCTCTTTCTCTTACAACCCACATCCAATCAGTCAAGAAGACTTGTTGGGTCTACCTTCAAAATGTATCCAGATTCCAACCACTTCTCACTATCTGCACTCTGCTACCATCCTGGTGCAAGCCACCCTTATTTCTTGCTTCCAATAGCCTCCTGGTGGGTCTGCATCCCTTCACCCCCCTTTTTCTGCTACAGTCTGGTCTCATTACAGAGACTAAAGGGGTTCTTTCAAAATGTAAGTCAGATGTTCCTCTTCTGCTCAACCCCCTCTAATAGCTCTCTCTCATGCAGAATAAAAGCCACGCTGTTTTTAATGGCCTGCAAAGTCTTACCCACTCAAACCCTTGTTACTGCTCTGATATCATGTCCTATTACCTTCCCCTTCATTTACACTCTTCTAGCCATACTGGCCTCCTTGGTATTCCTTTGTTCATTCTAGATATGTTCCCACCTGAGGGCTTTCTACTGGCTGTTTCCTCTTGTCCAAGATATTCACATGGATAACTTTCTCACCTCCTTCAAGTCTTTGCTCAAATGTCACGTTCTCAGTGAAGCCCAAACTAATCACTAGATTTAAGTTTGTGATTAACCCCTTCCACACCCACATACCTAATATCCCTCACTCTGCTTTATTTTTTTTCCATAGCACTCCTCATTTTTTTTTTTTTTTTTTCCGGTACTCGGGCCTCTCACCGTCGCAGCCTTTCCCGCCGCGGAGCACAGGCTCCGGATGCGCAGGCTCAGCGGCCATGGCTCACGGGCCCAGCCGCTCCGCGGCACGTGGGATCCTCCCGGACCGGGGCACGAACCCATGTCCCCGGCATCAGCAGGCAGACTCTCAACCACTGGGCCACCAGGGAAGCCCCATCACTCCTCATTTTAACACAATGTAATTTAAACATTGTGCTTATTAGTTAGTATCTGTTTCTTCTCCCTCACTCTAGCCCAGAATGATCAAGGGAAGCTCCTTTTTTATTTCTGTGAGTGGACTTGCCCAATACTCCTTACCCCTACTTCTTTCTGAACATATTTTCTTAATACTAATAAGATCCTTTAATTTCGCTTGGCCCCTCTTCCCAGCAAGATAGTACAATTCATTCAAAGAAATAAGGTGCTGAAGAGGTTTGATCTCAGAGGAGTACTTTGCATGTCCCAGGACCTCAAGATTAAGTGATGTCCAATACATTTGGCTCCGGCCAAACTAGTATGAAACCTATAGACATTTCTTTACAGAAACTTATATAAATGAATGTATGTTCCCCAGCAGAATTTGCTTCTTATTTTAAAAGACCCTAAATGCCTTAACTACAGGGTTTTCCATTAACAAAGTATTTTGACAGATTAAATATTGTGAGGCTTTCTAGAGTGCATGACACATGGTAGGTACTTCCTAAATATGTTTAGATACTCTCACATTCTCTCTTCCTTAAAATATACTGCGTATTTAATCTAACATCTTTTTCCTAAGAGCTCTTGCCTCAGCAGAGCTCAGGTGAATTTATAGCTATTACACCATTAATTTAACTTATGAAGTAGAGTTACCAACGGCTATTACCCTCATTTTGTGGAAGGGGAAATAGAGTTCCTTGTAAGTCAAAGTGATTTGCCCTAACTTTTATGTGTCATTGTCACAGGTTTTCTTTCCATCAGTTCTTAGTACCTTAAAGCCAATATCTGGTTGCAGTTTCATGAGAGCCTTTAAGTGAAACTAGCTGTAAGAAATCAGCCTAGAGAAAATACTTTATATTTATTACACTTCCCTAGGACCCTTGAGATTCAGCATCTCAGTACTCAAGAAACAAGCAGTAAATTCTGAGGTTCATTTCATGCTGAGCGAAATGATTGAAATCAACAGTCATTAAAGGTGACGAATGTGATGAATTCTGCTCCCTATTTCAACTGTTTATCATCACTGCTGTTGCTCATCAATCAGCAAATTAAAAGATAGTGCCTGTATTGCTATTCATTCAAATCATTTATTTAACCACTCTCATAGATTACTAATATAGCAGAAGGGAGATTTTAAAAAATTCCACTAAATTTATAAAAGCCATAAATATAACTCTGATTAAACATGTTAGCAGTCTCACAAATTACATGTCTAAGAACTCTAAACGAAAGCTATGAATTCCCAAACCTGGCCACATCTGAATGATCTGATTCAGCAGATTAAAACAAAACAAAACATGAACCTAATCTCCAAACATTCAGATTCAGTAGGTTTGAATTGGTGGTTCAGGAATCAGTATTTGAAAATATATCCCCCACTGGATCAGATGTAAGCAGGTTCGGGAATCACTGAGTTAAAGAAACAGACTATTAGAATGAAGAGAGTGAGCTTGAAACTTCTCACCAACTGGCTGATTATTAATGGACCCAAGCTGGACGATCCAATTTCATTGGAAAGTCTTCATTCAGAATGTCAAACAGATAACTTAGCACGAGATTTCCTCTACAGACTACTGACCCGTGCCATGTAAAGACAGTGTGGCGATTTTCCTAAAGATGCAGGAGAGAGGCTGTATGAGACCCATCTCTTCTGCTACCAGCATCATCTCTCAGGTGTGAGCCCTACCTGTAAACTTGCAGGTGCCTAGTTCTTGCTTTTCTTTCCTATTATCATCCTCCCTTACTCTCCCAGTCCCCCACCACACTACCTTGCCTTCTCCCACTGGGGAGGTATGGACAGTGTCCAAATCTGAAACTAGAGAATGAGTGTGTTAAGTAAGAGGCCTCAAGTAAACAAAGAGCTCATGCAGGCCCCGAGTACCGATTTATTTTGATAGTCTTTTAAAATAATCACCCCACGTAAGATCATATTTTTCTTTGCTGTGCTCCTCCCTAATCCTTTCCCTCTGTTTAATTTGGACCTTGAATAATTATTATCTTCTGATAGCTCTTCTCTATCTCCTTTTATTGATCTCATCCTTTGCTCCAATTCGTCATGATTTTATAAATTTTAATTCAATTCCTTTTGCATGTGTGATCCCTCCAGCATCACACCGTCTTTGCATTTTTATTCATGTGGTCTCCAGCCTATCTTCTAAGCTGATAGTTATTATTATTATGTGACGTGAATGAGACTACTTAAAAATATTGTACTGCGGCAGCATCTTATTAGAAAAAAAAGTCTTGCCTTGACATGAAGCCATTAACATTAACTTTTATGTTTAATTTTTTTTTTTTTTTTTTTGGCCAATCTGGCATTCATTTTACAGTAGAGTTGCTTGGTCCGCGTGTCTCTAGTTTTCCTCTGGGTGTTAGGTAAAGGCAAATGCTTTTCTAACACAGTGAAATCATACCATGAAACACTCACTTTGGTGCTATGTATTTTTTCTTTTTACCTACAGAGCTTCTTAGTTCATCAAATAGAAAAATCCTCCACTTTCTTCACCTGCATTAGTTAAAGTAAAAAACCAAATTCAAGGCAATGTTAAAATAATAGAAAGCCTTTGACATCAAACTACAAATTCTAGACCTTCATAGGTAATATTGATGCTACAGCCTAAATTCATTCTGTGGAATCTAAGTTCAAGTTTCCCCAGAGAGCTGCTTATCATAGATCCTTACTGTACAAAAAAGAAGTGGGTTAAGATAAATGAGTGGATTAAGATATAGATGTCCCCGAGGTTTCCGGCAATTCCAGTCAAAATATTCACATAAAGATGATAAACCTCAGTAGTGTCATTCTGCCCTTGTTTGCACCTTCTAGTTACAAATTTCAGCTCTTTCTAGAATCGTTAAATTTCAGAACACTTGAGAAGCAATGTTAAGCAAGGTTATTCTCTATTTCCATATTAATAAACAGAAGAGTGAGGAGTGTTTATGTATCCCAGAGTTTTGAAGCCAAGAGATCTACCCCACTCTTGCCTCTAACATTGTTACACAGTTCTTTCTGTATCGCGCTCTCCCTGATAACCTCAGGGCTTGCTTGTAAACTGGGCTTTTGACATGATGACCAGTTTTCAGGCTGAAGGCCTCATCGTTGCCACTTGCCCAGTTTTGACCTTTTAATTCCCCATGGCTTAAAATTCATGATGGAGAAGCTCCCTCCAAATGGGCTTGTCAACTACTTCTGTTAATCTCATTTTGGGGTCCAGCCTCTAGGGCATTTCATCTCAGCAGGACCCAGGGTCTGGCACCCCGCCGTGTTTACCCTGGATCCTTCTGGAAGATCCAGATGCCACCCATGCAACCACAGCTTAATTGACATGATATGAAAAATGTGGTTATTTCAAATCAACATGTTTTGTCTGTACAATTGAACCCTGTGGGATTGCCCTTATTGATTATAAGGCCTTAAGACACCCTCTGCCACACCTAAGAATGTAAAAAAAAAGGGCATTTTATGGTATGTATTTAATTTTCCTGAGTAGAAAAGGCCTAAAATATCATTGAACTTCAAAGTCAATTTGGCTAATGTTTTCAATTACTGCAGAGGCTGTACAATGCAGACCTCCAAAGACGGTCTCTTGAATTAAAATATTAGGGGCAGGGGAGAGGGACCTCGGAGAACATATAACTGACCTTCTCATTTAACAGAGTAAGAAGTATAAATTACGGAGAAGCTAAGTACATTTTCTAGCACTCGAACTAGAACCCAGATCTCCAGTGTTCTCTAAACTCTTTCTTCTATCACTCTGCCTGACCTGTGAAAATGTTTCTACTTTTCCAAAGATTAGTAAAATGAAACCATGAGTAACAAAATACATGCATTATAAGAAAAATAATCTAGCATATGTTGGAAATTTCTGGAATGTTTTATGAATTGTATCCTATTGTGAAACAGGACCACAGCATTTTAGAGTCGGAAAGAACACATCATCCACTCCAGCCCACATAAGAAGGCAATGGACATGCCTTATATCTATATTAGCTTTGAGTTCACTAACCAGTTCCTTGTTCTTAAATTCTCTCCAAAGAAGTTGCTACATTTGGAGGTCTCATGAGAATGTAGCTGAAACAACCACATGGAGAACTGTTTTGAGAATTCTCAAGTTCATCCATTGCAGTTTTACCTCCATGATTCCAAATAGTTGCATTCAATCCATGAAGCCAATAAAGCTATACTTATAAGGCATAATAGGCCAGTTCAAATCCATTTAAGAATTTTAAGGAAAGGGAATAAATATTCACATTACAGATAAAAAGATGACAATAAAGTAAACAAATAAAGTGGCTTTTCTGCAAATGGTCGAGATGGGTGTTTCAGCTTATGATGATAGATTGAGTGACAACATTCTGACATTGTCTGTTAGGACAGCCACTAGTTCACATTTGCTGTCCCTCAGATACCTGGCCCCAGTTTTCTGTGTTCCTTGGCAATTTCATCTGGTATTTTCTCAATCAGCTATACCACCCTGGCTCTTAGACTGATCACATCTTAAAGACCTCAGTTGATAGTAAAGGAATCACTGTCTTTACCCAAGATAATTAGCTTGCAACCACTTGCAGGTAGGAGCATCCTTGGGAGGAAGCTGAGGAGGTTTGGTGGAGCCCTGAAATTAGGTAGCTTGAGAGTTATGCTAGACCAAAGCTGTCCAATAAAAATCATAAAACTCCTAGGAGAGAACATAGGCAGAACACTCTTTGACATAAATCGTAGCAATATTTTTTTGGGATCTGTCTCCTAAGACAAAAGAAACAAAAGCAGAAGTAAATAAATGGGATCTAATTAAACTTAAAACTTTTGCACAGCAAAGGAAACCATTGCCAAAATGAAAAGACAGCCTACTGAATGGGAGAAAATATTTACAAATGATATGGCAGATAAGGGGTTAATATCCAAAAATATCTAAACAGCTCATACAATGCAATATCAAACAAAACAAAACAAAACAAAAGACAATTAAAAACTGGGTAGAATATCTGAATAGACATTTTTCCAAAGAAGACATACAGATGGCCAACAGGCACATAAAGATATTCAGTATCATTAATAATTAGAGAAATAAAAATTAAAACCACAATGAGATATCACCTCACACCTGTCAGAATGGCTATGTTCAAAAAGTCTACAAATAACAAATGTTGATGAAGATGTGGAGAAAAGACAACCCTAGTGCACCACTGGTGAGAATATAAACTGGTGTAGCCACTGTAAAAACAGTATGGAGGTTCCTCAAAAAAACTAAAAACAGAGTTACCATATGACCAATAATCCCACTCCAGCGTATGTATCTGAAGAAAACAAAACCACTAAATTGAAAAGATACTTGGACACCGACATTCATAGCAGCTCTATTTACAATAACCAAGATATGGAAGCAACCTAAGTGTCCATGAACAGATGAATGGATAAAGAAGATGTGGTACATATAAAACAGAATATTACTTGGTCTTAAAAAAGAATAAAATTCTGCCATTTGCAACACTGTGATGGACCTAGAGGGTAGTGGAATAAGTCAGACAGAGAAAGACAAATACTCTTATGTTATCATATATGTGAAATCTAAAAAATAAATAAATGAATAGAACAAAATGGGAACAGATTTACATAGAAAGAGAACAAAACTAGTGGTTACCAGTGGGGAGAGAGGACGGGGGAGGGACAGAATAGGGGTATGGGATTAAGAGGTACAAACTACTATGTATACGATAAATAAGCAACAAAGATATATTGTACCACATAGGGAAATATAGTCATTATTTTTTAATAAATTCAAATGGAATATAATCTATAAAAATAGTGAATTACAATGTTGTACACCTGAAACTAGTATAATATTGTAAATCAACTATACTTCAATTAAAAAATAAATAAAAAAGACACATATGCAATTTAAAAATTTCTAGTAGCCACTTTATAAAAAAGCAAAAAAGAAACACATGCAAGTAGTATTAATGGTCTATTTTATTTAACTCAGTATATTCGAAATATTTTCCTTTCTGCGTGTGGCATAGTCACATTTTAAGGGCTCAACAGCCGTGCGTGGCTAGTGGCAACCGTATTGGAGAATGCAGTGCTAGACAGATCTCTTGGCAAATCGCTTTTTTCCAATTGAGCCTAGTAAGCTCTCACTCTTTATGATGAGCTTGCCATGATGGGAAAACTATGACGTCATGACTTCCCAGTTGTATGAGTCAGGGTTCTCTAGAGAAGCAGAACCAATAGAGTGTAAGGAATTAGCTCCCTCAGTTGTGGAGCCTGGTGAGTCTGAAATCTGCAGGGCAGGCCAGCAGGCTGGAGACGGAGGGAAGGGTTGATGTTGCTGCTTAAATCTGGAGGCACAAACTTTTTTCCTCTGGTGACCTCAGTGTTTTTCTCCTAAGGTCTTCAACTGATTGGATGAGACCCACCCACATTAGAGAAGCTAATCTGCTTTACTCAAAGTCTACTGATTTAAATGTTCATCACATCTTTAAAATATACCTTCACAGAAATAAATATATAGACTGGTGTTTAACCAAACAACTGGGCACCATAACCTAGCCAAGCTGGCACATAAAATTAACCATCACATCAACCGAAGCAAAGAAAAAGATTTGAAGCCATGATCCATGTAACTCAGGAACAAATCTTTATCCAAGAAGTCAAGATAGAATTGAGTTTGGCTTTGGCTGTGATAACCTGGCAGAAAGAATGTCTTTTCCCAGCTTTTCTTAAGTTACTTATTCTTCTCATGGATGGCCCTCATTTGAAACATTTTAACTGTTATAACAAGTGACTTAATTGTATTGTATTAGCAAGGAGGACATTTTATAAATTAAAGAGATAAAACAAACTAGGAATGTCAATCCACTCAGAAAAATTCCCTCTGGAAGAAGGAAAAGCCACCAGAATATGTCATGTATAAAACATCTAATGACACCATGGGAAAGTACAGAAGATGGTTATTGATCCTTTTTCACACTTTATTTCATACAGGACTGATAAATGTAGAAATCACACTCTCTAATTGCTTCACTGCTTCTGCTGTCTTTCCCAAGTTAAGATTTGGATAGTTGTCATTTTTAATAGCCTGGTATTTTTTTTTTTTTTTTTTTTTTTTTGCGGTACGCGGGCCTCTCACGGTTGTGGCCTCTCCCGTTGCGGAGCACAGGCTCCGGACGTGCAGGCTCAGTGGCCATGGCTCACCGGCCCAGCCGCTCCGCGGCATGTGGGATCTTCCCGGACCGGGGCACGAACCCCTGTCCCCTGCATCGGCAGGCGGACTCTCAACCACTGCACCACCAGGGAAGCCCAGCCTGGTATTATTTTGGGTATAATCCAGAAAAGGTGGAAGGCAGGCCTTCTTTGGAACCTGAAAGGAGCAGATGTTTCCTCTGCCCACTCCCTGGATATTGGGGTAAGGACATAGAAATGAGGTTTTTAGATTTTTGCAAATCTTTTTAATCTCTGGCAGAATAGGAGACAACAGCATTCTCAGGTATGCTTCTGCATTCAATCCGTCGTATGTACTTTAAGTTAAAATATGAAGAAAATCCAGCCTCACTTGGATATGTAATTGGAAAAGATAAGAGAATTTTGATAGCCTTTTCAGATAATTGTAGATATTTTTCGAGACAACGCCAAAACTTGACAAGTGGTAGTTTCTTAAAGGTTAGTTGCAGTATGGAATCTGAAACCATACCAATAAATATTTCCTGTTGTGTGGCGTTAAAACTGATTTAAAAATGGTTCTGCAACATACATTGGTTATTTGTAAAATACGGCTTTACTGCAATAGAACTTCCATATGGCTTTACTGCATGACACAGATCTTCTTGACGCACCTCACTGTATGATATCAGAACATTGATTAGTGTCACCACCAAACTCATGTAAAAAATCCTTAAGTATTAGGAGCTTGTTAGGCTGACACTGGCAAATATAGATTTTTTTAAATTCTAATTTTTACTTGAAAGCTCAGATTTTATCACTGGCAACAAAAACTCCCAGCTGCTTCCCTCCAAGGGACAGGATCACTTCATTCATTCAAAAAAAAAAAAAAAAAAAAGAAATGTCTACCGAATACATCAATAGGAAAAACTAGTTAGTCTGAGAGTAATTTCTTAAGTAAAAATGGTGTTCTATGAAAAAAGTGTCTGGTTCAGCTGTGTTCAAACTATCACTCAAGTCCTTTTCCTGGAGACATTCATGGTACTTTGGAATGCCCAGAAATGCTTTGTACGTACTGCCCATTTCTTCACATAGGATATTTTAAAATCCTGTGTTCAAAGGTCTCGATTTAATAAAATGAATAATTTTTGCTGCTTTATCAAGGACATGCTTAAGTGAAATTGGCATTTCCCCCTGCAAGTGTGGTGGTAAAGAATGCAATGACCACCAGGGCAGCCTGGAGCCACAGCCCTGATCCATGCTGGGTCACTAGTAGTTTTACCTACTATTAATGCAGAAGCTGACATGATGTAGAGGCAATGCTTTAATAGTATTATAAAAATAGTTTGAGGACCCCTAAAAGTTCTCTGGCCACACCCCTGCGGGGTTCATGGACCACAATGGGAGAACGCGGGGCTCATGAGTAATGTCTACCATTGCCAACCAAAGGAGAGGCTGTGTAAGTCTCTACCAAGCAGAAGCAGGTGGAATAAGAGCTGTCTTCTTCATTTACATTCTTTGTTATAATTTTATCTACATAAAGAGTAGCCTGTCCTGGTTTTTTGCAAGACTCTTTTCTATCTTACTCTAGGTATAAGCCATGTAGAATTGTAAAAGCTGGAATATCGGGGTATTTGGCTCTTTGTGATCCTACTGGTTATTTTGCCACTCTGACCTCTCAAGCTGTGGTAGGTAGTGCCATAAAGGGTCATGGGTCAAGGGTCATGGGGCTGGAGTGTCAGGAAATGTTAGTTGAGCTCTTGTAATAACCTATGGGTATGGTATGTTGGTTTAGGTATCAGAGAGTCCAGGAGGTGGTATTGGTGAAACCGCTCCTGAAATCTAGCCTTCATGGATTCTGACCCTTTGATTAAAGGCTTTTAACATGCAGTGAAATAAGGGACAATTGTAAAGGCAGAGATGAGAAATTTACACGAGCTAGCTTGAAAGGGCACCGCAGACAGGATCCTGGCCCTGGATCATAGTGGATGGATAATGACAAGAAGGACCTCTAGTAAAAGTTCTTTTTCCAGTAATAATCTAGTAGAATAAAGTGTTAGTTACGAATCCACCCTCTGGTTTAGGGTGATTTCTCGTCAGTCAGTTTGAGCATTTTAATTAACAAATACTGGAGAACCTCATTTTTCTCCAGAGAAAACATGTTAAAATTGCTTTTGCAGACCAACACTGATAAATACTAGGGAAAAATTTTTTTTCAATCCCAGTTTGAAAAAAAACGTTGATTAGATAACAGATAACAAAGAGTTAATCACAGTTTACAATACCCCCAGATTAAAACGTATGATAAAAATTCTAAGGAGATATATCTGGTAACCGAATACCTGTCAAGTTGTAAGTTTTGTTATTTTTTTAAATAAATTTATTTATTTTATTTTATTTTGGCTGCGTTGGGTCTTCGTCGCTGTGCACAGGCTTTCTCTAGTTGCGGCGAGTGGGGGCTACTCTTCGTTGTGGTGCTCAGGCTTCTCATTCTGGTGGCTTCTCTTGCTGTGGAGCACAGGCTCTAGGCGTGTGGGCTTCAGTAGTTGTGGCACACGGGCTCAGTAGTTGTGGCTCACGGGCTCTAGAGCACAGGCTCAGTAGTGGCACACGGGCTTAGTTGCTCCGCGGCATGTGGCAATCTTCCCACACTCGAACCCGTGTCCCCTGAATTGGCAGGCGGATTCTTAACCACTGTGCCACCAGGGAAGCCCAAGTTTCGTTATTTTTATTTTAAAGAAGTTAAATAATGGAGAATTGATGTATTTAAAAGGCTGGACATACAAATTCTTCAACATACCTCTCATACAGTGCAATTAAAATTACAGTATGTCGTTATGCAGTAAAATTCCCGCATATCTTGACTTGGAGATAGAATTCAAGGAATTAGAGTCTTTGGCCTGGCACAAGGTCAAGGTCATGGGCAGGCCAGGGGCTGATGAGGCTTGGAGGTCACGAGAACTATCTTCATTGCTGGTGGGGTGGGAGCCCATCCAATATGGGAAACAATTTGCAATATCAAAAATCTGAAAATGCACATCCCCTAAGACCCAGAAATTCCATTTCTAGAAACGTTTCCTAGAGAAACATTCACACATGTGCACAAAGGGAAATGTAGAAAGAATAATCACTGCAGCATTATTTATAATAACAACATTAAAAAAAACTCTAAATAGCCATTTAGAAATGGATAAAGGGTAGAATAACCAAACAATAAAATAGTAAATAGTTGAAAAAAGTAAGCCAGAGCTACGTGTTGTAGATCTATCAACACGAATAAAGCTTATCAATGTAATTGTGAGTATAAAAACCAAGCTACAGGGACTTCCCTGGTGGTCCAGTGGGTAAGACTCTGTGCTCCCAATGAAGGGGGCCCGGGTTCTATCCCTGGTCAGGGAACTAGATCCCACACGCCACAACTAAGAGTCAGCATGACGTAATAAAGATTCTCCGTGCCGCAACTAAGACCTGGCACAGCCAAAATAAATAAATATTTTTTAAAAAGCTACAGAAAGTATACATACATCATGATACCATTAATGAAAGAAGGTAAAACAAGCAGCATATATTTTATGATGAATACAGTCACAAAAATTAAATATCTATAAAAAATATGAAAACAAGGGAAGGATGCACCTCAATTTCAGCCTAGTGATTGATTTTACAGAAGGAGGAAGTGGGAATCAGATGATTGACTTCAATTTTGTCTATAACATGTTATTCTTAAGTTAAAAGGATTGGAGGTAAATATGGCAAAATAACCACATTTATTAAAGGGGTAATGGGTATGTGGAAATTTGATGTATTATTTCTATGTTCATAATGAAGTAACAAATATTTAAAAGGAGAATGAGCCTGAGAGTTAGGGAGATCTAGGTCCCAATTTAGGTCCCACTACTTACTAGCTGTAGGTCCATGGGCAATCACGTAACCTTGCTAAGCTGTTTCCTCCCATCTCCCAACTGTATTTACCTCTTGGAGATATTTTGAAATTTATTGGCGCTCATATAAAGCACCTGGTACACAGCATACAAAACAAATGGTCCCTTTTTTGGTAAAGTACTGCCTGGTAACATTGATTGAAACTCCGTGCTTCTGTATAAATTAGAAAAAGGCTCTGTAGGGGGAGAGGGACGCAGAGGGCCTGCGTCCTCTTCCTATTTGCCTTATCCTGGCCTTCCTTTCCTCTTAAACCCCTACCTGGTCTCTGGTGTTAAATGCATATGTGCATACATGAGCACATAAGCAATAATTCACAGATGCTTTAGAGTAGACGCTAAGCTTTTGGAGGGTTTAATTTCATGTAAGCATGAAGCGTCTCGACTTATGGGCTCCAAATAATTACAGCACAGTGAAACTGGAAATCATTTAAACTTTTCATGTTAAGAAAAATGATTGCTCGTTTAAGTCTCATGGTGTATGCATTCGTCTTTAGGAAGGCTTTCATAGAAATATAATGAGGACAGCTTTGTATGGTGAGCTTTCAATTACTCTTGCTATGGAGATGTCAGAGAGCTCAGGAAAATCCAGAAACTTCATCTGAATCAATAGTTTCATTTTTTTCAATTGCCATTTGAGCTGGCAGAAAAGATAATAGATTCGAGTATCTACCCCTTTTCGTTATTTTTTTTCAATCCAGAGAATTTGTTACAGAAAAATATGGACGTCAAAATATCAGCAGCAATAAAGATGAAAGAAGGAACGGAACATTTAAAAGTTCTCTGCTACTTTGGCCCTCTTGTAAAATGCCTACTGAAAATCACGCTGACCAAAATGGTTGTCTTGAATTCTCCGTTGTATATTTCTAGCCTGAAGCTCAGAGCTTCCTATAATGAAGTTTGGCCCACGGAGGAGGAAGGAGTGCAGAGAACAGGCAGGAAGGAGGCTAGATCGCCAGGGCCTGCCATGTACGTTGCGCACTGCGCAACACCAGAGAGCGCCATTCGCGGGAACAGCCAAGTATGCATACGCTTTAAAGGCGATGTCAAAGTAAGGAATAGAAAAGGCCTCTAACGGCCCGGAAGAGTCCCTCGTCTCTGAAAATGCCTCAGAATCCAACTCTGTGGATGGAACCTCCCTTTTTTTTTTTTTTTTTTAACCTCCCGACACAAATAAGTGACAGATTTGTGGAGAATCAAAGTCCATAATGTAGATAATATATAGAACTATTCAGTGGGATCCCTCCTAAGAACATGGGAATAAAGAGAATAAAACTAATAGGAACCAACACATAATAAGTTTATCCATCTGGAAAAGTTACCCAGTTACCCAAAGTTGACTGCTGGTAAACAGTCGAATCTAATTTAAAAAGTAGACAAGGGACTTCCCCGGTGGCCTAGTGGTTAGGATACTGGGCTTTCACTGTAGTGGCCTGTGTTCAATCCCCGGTTGGGGAAAATCCCACAAGCTGTGCTGTGCGGCCAAGAAAATAAATAAAATAAAAATAAAGAGTAGACCAAACCGCCCCTGACGTATGTTGGGTAGTTTCCTGTATTAACAAAGACAAGAAAAGGCAACAGTAATCAGTATTGGGATAAAAACATGAAGAGACTCATCTTTATTGAAGTTCCGTTATTTAATGATGAATCTCATCTTCCCATTGATAGACACATGTGAGGAGTCCAGTTATACAATTTTTGCAGCTCTGAGAATAAACTTACTAAAAGTGTAGAGAAAAAAAAAGTACTGGAGAGTTTTGAAGAGAATCTTGAGTTTCATCGCTTTGGTTGGAAGTGTAAAGTAGGTGACCCCCGCCAAAGGTCCTTCTATTTATGTATGAAGTTGAAGGTTAATTCATGAGTTCTTTTTAGCTTTAAGGTTCTGTGATTCTGTTAGCAATGATGGATGATACACAGGGAAGAGGAACAGAAAGAAATCAACCCTTTCCACAGATTGCAGATGTTCTTCTTTATCACTGCTTTTGTGTGTGATTAAATTCTTTAATTTTGGTTAAAAAATATGTTATTCCAAATGCTCTGCTCCAAATCTGAATAGAGTGCCTTTGATGTAAGCAATGCAGGACTGTTGTTTAAAAATGTGATTTGGAGATCAAGTTCTTTACCTAATATGGTCAAGGTCTATTTTGAACTCTTTCCTTTGAAAGTAGCAACAAAAGATTAAGGACAAGTTTACACTCCAAATTGAAAGTAGAAATATCTTTTTGACCAACATTTAATTTCTTGCTCTTTCAGATTCCAATTTGGTGAGATTTTGGAGGTTGAGTATTAAGATTATATTACTGCCTTGTGCTGAAAAATAATTCTAGTCTGTATGACGGCCTGGTAAGCATTCAGAGAGGTCCAATGCTTGTCTTCATGACACATGGATGGTTACTGGCTTGTGAACCATTAGTAGGTCAAGTTCATTGTCAGTAACCATCATATTATCCTACCCTCTCCTGCTGACCACAGAGCAAATGAACCAGAAGATAAGGTTCTTTCCTGGCTCATTAAATTTTTCCATTTTGGCAAATTTATATCTTTCCTGATGTAGCAAAGCAGCAGTAAGCATTGTAATTTCAAGAGTTGAAGCAGAGGTGTTACAAAAAGAAGCCAGATGTCTGCCAATACAGGGGTGGTGTTATGGTGAGGCAACCACTGTCCTAAGTCTGTACTCAGACTTTGAGGTCTAGAATTGGTTGTTTGCACAACCAGATTTGATTGGGCAATAGCAAATAATCAAACTCACAAAGAGTTGATGTAAAAGCAAACATTCCAACTTCTTAATTACAGTGGTAAATATTTACCATATCATGAACAGATGATGTATGTTCCATATTCAGGGACCATTTTTAAAAGAATCTTGGTTTCTGGGAAGTTGAGTGAATTTCACAAAGATGCTTGCTGTAAAAGCTAGGGTCCAATAAAGAGAAAGGAAAATCCACACAGTAATTCAAACAAGGAATGTATAATATACAGCATTATTAACTCTAACAGAGAATCGGACCTATAAGGAATTAGCTAATAAGAAATATTAATAACTCTAAGGCATACAGGAAAAGCAGAGACGAGGAATAGTCACTAGTCTTAAGACTAAGAAGAAGAAACAGACCTTGTTGGAGAGGGTGTAGCCGCGGCTCACAGGATGGCTGACAGGCACTGAGATGCCTTGCCAGTAGAACTTGCTGGAAACCCAGCCTCCAGGGTATCAAGGAAGCCATCCACACAGAGACACCACACCTTGGAATTTACTGTGAAGCTGCGTGGGGAGGTGCTGTTAGCCCCCAGCTGCTGTTGGCTGCTGTATGCTGCAGGGGTCTGGCAGTCCAGAGGCCACACACAGCAAAAGAATCTGGGGAAGACAGCAGACCAGAACAGGAGAGAAACCCTTCCTCCTCTGGTATCCTTCCTTACCCTCTCCGGGCATGATATCCTGCCAGATGGAAAAGGGAAATATTTACAGGGCCTTTCTCAATTCTCAAAGAGTAGGTAAGAGAGGGTGGATTTGGAGCTGAGAAGCCATACGTTGACCACTGGCACACTTGCCAAGTCAGAGCTAATTTCATGCCAAAGTCAGCATGAAATTAGTTCATAGAAAGGGAGACAATTTTGAAAAATACGTCCTTCATGCCAAGGAAAATCCAATAAGCTCTCCCTGTCCTAAAATAGAGCATACTTCTCTGTTCAAGAAAAATGCCTGTGGGTTCCAGACTCGTCACTCCTGGGTGGCTCTGGGTTAGCACAATCCAAAACTTGCCCTGTTTTCTAAGTTCTCTGATGACCATCTTCCTGTGTGGGCAGGGTATAGTAAAACCAACCTTGTTTTAGTTTTCTTAGATTTTTATCATTGTATGGCCTATCTCCCTCTAATTATAATCCCATTACTTTGACTAATATTGGGTGTTTCACATGTCTTCAGCCATAATGACAGTCTTTGGGTAATAGTTACAGATGGCTACCTTTCCAGACCAGAGTTCCAGACCCTTAAGTTCGAAGATGACCCTAATTCCAAGTTATAGAATATCTCTCACTATAGTCTCCTTTATGCCTATAGAAGGAGCTCTAATGCTCTCCAACCTGACCTGAGAGAGGTAAAATCATTTATCTTTTTAGGCCAGTAGTGTTTGATTTCATGAAATACTAAAGAGCTTAGTAGCCTTCTTAACAACCTTTCTTATTCCCTGGAAATAAGCTTTGTAAAGGGGGAATTAATAAAAATAAAAGGAACATGGACTCAAAAAGATAAGTATTTACTAGCTGTGTATCTTTAGTCTCTCTTTGTGCCTAGTTTTTTCACAAAGCAAAAGGTGGATACTAATAGCAACAATTTCGTTGGGTTATCATAAAAGTCAATTGAGATAATACAGGTTAAAGCACTTATGCCAGTGCCCGGTACAGAGTGAACATTTGTAAGTGATATATGTGACCTGAAATGAAAACTAAGAAATGATGAGCGAAATTATGCCCATTTTGAAAGAAAAAGATCAGTAAGAATAAAGCATTATAATACGTTTTTTTAAAGAAAAAGAAGGTATTGCACTCATTGGTACTAGACTAAGTCTACTTCCATCGACTAAAGTCAAATATGCTCTATTTATTTGAACACGTGAACATATGAAAATTTAGAAGATCTGTTCAGTTAGGGACGAAAAACCTTGAGGGCAACGCTGTCTCCAATGGGTTCATGAATTGGCAATGCTTGGTGCAACATTCAGTGTCACTAGATGGCGCTGTAGAGCAATTAAGCTTTGGGCTTGTTAAATGTGATTTTGAACATTATTTTAAAATTAAGATTATTTGTATACAAACATTCTGCCCAGGCACAGATAGTTATGTGAACGGAAAGTAATGTGGGTATGTTCACCAGGTTTTTTACTCTTAAATAGCTCATGTGGCAAGGGTAAATGACCTTGAGAACCAGTGGGCTAGGAGGAATAGTAGACTTTAGGAAGATAATTGAACACGAATCAATGTCAGACTCAGTGCCAGCTGGGATCATTAAATGGTGATGGAGCAACTATGATTCAAGGTCAAATTGTCAAAACAGAAACAGACTCACAGACTTAGAGAATGAGCTTATGGTTACCGGGGAAAGGGTGGCAGTGGGAGGGATAGGTTAGGAGTTTGGGATTGACATGTACACACTGCTATATTTAAACTAGATAACCAACAAGGACCTACTGTCTATCACAGGAAACGGCTCAATATTCTGTAATAACCTAAATTGGAAAAGAATTTGAAAAAGAATAGATAACGTATAGGTATGGCTGAATCACTTTGCTGTATACACCTGAAACTAACACAACATTGTTAATCAACTACACTCCCATATAAAATAAAAATTAAAATAAATAAATAAAGCCTGTAACAGTAAATAAACAAGTTCTCATCACAAGAAAGAAAAAAATATTTGTAATTATGTGAGGTGATGGATGTTAACTAAATTTATTATGGTAATTATCTTTTAATATATATAAATATCAAATAGTTATGGTGTAAACTTTAAAGTAATACCATGTTATATGTCAATTATATCTCAGTAAAGCTGGGGAAAATGAACTACCTTAGCATAAATTTAAAAATTGGAAAACTAAAAAAAAAAAAAAAAGAAAAAAAGAAAAGTCAAATTGTAGCTGGCATCACCAAAATGGAAATGTGACCTAAACAAACACATCAAAAAGAGAGCATCGGAAGAGTATGATTTGATATCATTATTTATATGTTAGTTTCCAACAGTATTACCTAATGTTTCACTATCTAGTTCCCATAAACAATGCTAAAATGAAATTATATTTTTTCTAGTCTTACCTTGGATTAGTAGCTTCACTTTGAAAAGGGCATGTTTTGGGACTTCCCTGGTGGTGCAGTGGTTGGGACTTCTTGCTCCCAATGCAGGGGGCCGGGTTCGATCCCTAGTCAGGGAACTAGATCCCACATGCATGCCGCAACTGAGTTTGCATGCCACAACTAAGGAGCCCACGTGCCGCAATTAAGGGGTCTGCCTGCCACAACTAAGACTCAGTGCAACCAAATAAATAAATATTAAAAAAAAAAAAGAAAAGGGCATGTTTTAAGGGGCGTAAGCAATGATATCAAAAACTGTGTTTAGGATAGAGTAGGGCATTTTTAAGGAGGTAGTGAGTGAGGGAGTGAGGCAGAAAGTCAAGCAAGATAGGAGTGGGTTTTATAGACAGATGTCACAGAGGCTATAAAGAAAGAAGGTGCTGGCCACATGTCGACGTTTGACTCACACTCCAGAGCACTAAAACTAGTCGATTCAGCTCATTGCCTTCAATCTCCTCAGTCAGTACAACCTTGCCAATTGTTAAACCAGCCAGCAGAGAGCAAGAATGACTGGATGCAATGCTGCAATCCATTTATTGGACAACACAGAGTTACAGCTAGATTCTGACTACACCGTAACATCAAAAAGGAGCAGATTGCACTTAACCTGTAGATGAATGGCTTTTGATGGGATCTTAGATGGAGATAAGGAAAGTCAGCTGCTACGGCTCAAACTTTAAAAATGGTGGGAAAAGGAAACGATCTAACAATCTTGGAATAAAGAAGAAATGGAGATAAGAGATTCACAAGATCAAGAAATGAAGAGGAAATAGAAAGGAACTTAGAAGGAAATTATTCCCTGGCTTCAGGAAATTAACTGCTGATTCTTCCCTCGGTAAATTGGAGCCTTAAATAGTCAGCAATGTCTGTGGTGTGTTGAGAGGAACATCTGTCTGGCTGTGTTGTAACTCAGGACACTTTGCTGACGCTAAAAGGTGTAACATTTCAGTAATCTGGACCTTAGAACTCCATATTTTAGTGATTTTAGTGTTGTAATGATTTCAGTCTCCACAAAGTTCAGCACAGTTGAGTATTGATACTTCATTATCTTTGGGTTATTAGACTTTGGGTTATAGAATTCCTACTTTAGATATCTTCTTAAAATTAACCAAGGGCAAACGTGTATAATTCTTAGGTATTTCCCTGGCACTCAAGGTTCAGGTGATAATTCAGTCGGAAAAAATGTCAGTTACTGAGTGTAATGATACAGAGAAAATGTTATTTCTGTTGCAGCTCGTATGACAATGCCATCTCTAAGGAGGTTTTGCTGAGCAGGGACTGGGCCATTCATTCTAGGGACTCTGGGCTGTGGGAGGTGAGGTGGGAGTGTGTCTTTGAGGAGGGGGCTAAGGCAGAGGGAGAGATGCTGGTGAGATGGTAGGAAGTGACGCAATCCACATCATAATCTCTCTGGTGGACCATCAAATCTACCACGTTACTCATTGCATGACAAGCTTGGCATGAGCAGATCCAGGGTCTTTAGGGAAAATCCTGAAATGACTGCGCCTTGTGTCTGGCTGGCATGTTTGAACTTAGGGTTAAAGATGAAAGAGGAACCATGAGAAAGTATGATGTTGAGAATCATAACATTGTTTTACTGTCGTCATTTACTTAGAGCTGATAATAGGTCATCTAGCTAGAGCATGGCAGACCTGCCACACCACTCTTACTCTAATAGAGGGGAAAAGTAAGCTCTTACACAGTAAAATTAATGAACATGCAAGTTCCTTCTTTTTCAAGGGTGACTAGTACTCCGTTGTATGTATATATCACTTTTCTTCATCTGCTGATGGACATTTGAGTTGTTTCTATTTGACGGTTGTGAATAAGGCTGCAATAAACTTGGAGGTGCAGATCTCTCTTTCAGAACAAAATGCAACAACATGGATGAACCTTAAGGACACAGGAAGACAAATACTGCATGATTCCAATACATGAGGTATCTAACAGAGTTAAATTCGTAGAATCAAAGAGTAGAATGGAGTTTGCCAGGGCAGGGGGAAAATGAGGCGGTACTAGTCAATGGGAAGTTACGAATCAATGGACATAAAGTTTCAATTAAGTGAGATAAATAAGTTCTAGAGATCTGCTGGACAATACTGTACACTTAAAAATCATTAAGAAGGTAGCTCTCATTTTAAGTGTTCTGAGCACAATAAAATAGTTGAAAAGCCATGAATGAACATGGAGACTAGTGAGGCATTCCCTCTACCACACTGTCTCCTCTTTATTGCAACCCTAATGTTAGCCAGGACCTCCCTGTGGCCTGAAAGGTTAGGTAAACTGAATAAAGGAGAAATTATCCCCTCAGTTTCCTTATCTGTGAAATGGGGACTTCATGGAACCTTTCCCATGAAAGATGTGATGATAGTGACTATAAAGCCCTTAGACTATTGCCTGACATACGGTTGAATATGGAATATATGTTAGTTCTTATTATCCTTAAAAAGTGAATTGGAGAGCTGTTATTCAAAGGCCATAAGGTTTTAGTTATGCTAGATGAACAGGTTCTAGAGATGGGCCATATAGCCTAGTGCCTATAGTTAACAATACAATATTGTGCACTTCAACATTTAAGAGGGTAGATCTCATGCTAAGTGTTCTTACCACACACACGCACCACACACACACAAGGAAGGACCACAACAAAACCCTGGGAGGCGTTGGATACGTCTGTTACCTTGACAGTGGTGATGGTATCATGGGTATTTGCATATGTCTAAACTCATCAAATTGTACACATTAAACATGTGAAGTTCTTTGTATGTGAATTATACCTCAATAAAGCTGTTATATATAAAAAAAGACGTAGTTCAATACTCTGTGTAGTAGTAACAGATGAAGGAAACATTATCCTCAAAGTTTAAACTTTCTTCACCTTGTGCTTTATCACCACGCTGTCTGAACCCCCAGCAAAAGTGCCAACTCTGGAGAAAACCTTGGTGCTTTACTGTGGGAAAAGACCCAGAGTTCGTTTTTTTTTTTTTTAAATATTTTTTGTTATTTTATTTATTTATTTACTATTTATTTATTTATTTATTTGTGGTACGCGGGCCTCTCACTGCTGCGACCTCTCCCGTTGCGGAGCACAGGCTCCGGACGCGCAGGCTCAGCGGCCATGGCTCACGGGCCCAGCCGCTCCGCGGCATGTGGGATCCTCCTGGACCGGGGCACAAACCCGTGTCCCCTGCATCGGCAGGCGGACTCTCAACCACTGTGCCACCAGGGAAGCCCTACTATTTATTTATTTATTTATTTATTGTGGTACGCGGGCCTCTCACTGTTGTGGCCTCTCCCATTGCGGAGCACAGGCTCCGACGCGCAGGCTCAGCGGCCATGGCTCACGGGCCCAGCCGCTCCGCGGCACGTGGGATCTTCCCGGACCGGGACACGAACCCATGTCCCCTGCATCGGTAGGTGGACTCTCAACCACTGCACCACCAGGGAAGCCCTATTTATTTTTTATTGAAGTATAGTTGATGTACAATATTATAGAAGTTACAGTTGTACAATATAGTGATTCACAAATTTTAAAGGTTTTACTCCATTTATCGTTATTATAAAATATTGGCTATATTCCCTATTTTGTATAGTATATCCTTGTAGCTTATTTGATACACAACAGTACCCCCCAACCTCAAATTGCTCCTCCCCACTGTTAACCACTAGTTTGTTCTCTATGTCTGTGAGTCTGCTTCATTTTTGTTATATTCACTAGTTTGTTTGGTTTTATTAGATTCCATATATAAGTGAGATCATACAGTATTTGTCTTTCTCTGTCTGACTTATTTCACTCAGCATAATAATATCCTCCAAGTCCATTCCTGTTGCTGCAAATACTACTCAGCCATAAAAAAGAAAGACCCAGATTTCTTGATGCTGTACAGTCCACCTCCCAGCTGTAGGCACTGTGGCCAAATGCCAAGCATTAAAATATCCCAAGAAAGACGAGGACGGAAGCTAAAGCAGAAAGGAATCAGAAGGGGAAAAATAATCATTCAAATGACACCCAGTTACAATTAAATACAGAACTAAAACTGAGAAAATTTTTGGTTACTCTCCCTATGAGTAATGTTTGTACTTTGAGATTTTTAAAATATTTAAGACAAGAAGAAATAAAATGCATGGCAACCAGTTAAGGTCATACATTTAGGACAAAAGTGATAAAATATTAAAATGAAAGAAATAAATGTTCTAACTGAAATACTGAGATTCTGTGAAGATGAATTATTCAGAGTTAGAAACACATGTGTCCTCCAATCTTATTATGTAACAGGGGGAAAATGGTAGTAAAGATCAAGGGTAGAGTAATGCCAAGAAATGAAGAAATGATGGTGGCATTGCTTAATAATATGCTAAGTTTATGCTTCATTTCAAGGGAAGGGGCTTCAAAGAAAGAAGAGGAATGGTTGGCTAGTGTGAAATGGAGTTGGAAGTATAGATTCTCAGGGCTTGAGAATGGTACTTTCATTCAGGACACCTAAGCGGTCGGGACAGACTAGGTTGTGCAGCAGTAACAGACAGCCCCAAGCCTCAGGGTCTAAAACAACACAGTTTTACTGCTTGCTCACAGTAGAGGTCTATCATGAGCTGGTAAAGTCCTCTGTTCACCGTCACTTAGGGAGTGAGGTTGCCCATGTCACAGCCACCGTCTTGAACTTGGCCAATCTCTGTTCTAAAGGGAAGTGAGAGCTTAGGGTTTCAGATCATATGAAATGCCAAGGTCCAGAAGTGATACATGTCACTTTTCTCACTGGTTAGGACACTTCAGGGTGGTCAGAAAGTTCAATCTTACCCTCTTCCCCAAAGTGAGGAAGAAACAAAAAGATGTGGAGAATATTCCTAGTGATTCCCATGAAGTGCAGTATGGCATTTGTTGGAAGGGAAATCTTGTTTGCTTGGCTAGAGGCTTCACACCTTCTTTTTTCATGAAAACACAAAGAATGAATCCTGACCCCAGCACTTAAAGTGAGTAGAACATTTGTGACTGAGATGTTCATAAACTCAGGATGACTTTAAGGAAAGGATTTTAGCTTTAATTTTAGTACTCATTGCCATAGATGTAATGGAAATCCAGTAGACACGGGAACAGGCAAGGGCCCTAAAAATCATCTAGCCTCAGGATCTTGAACTCAAATGGCCACAGGGTCAAGGCAGGTAATGTGAATGAGTGGAGCAGCCTGGAGTCATACACGAGGGAGGGGTGGGACAGGGTGACAGAGAGGACACGTCCTGTCTGAAGGGAGCAGCTGCTTCTCAGCACCAGCTCATTGTCATCATGACAGATTGTGAAATGACTGTTGCCAGATTTTCTGATTTTTTAAGAGAAGCCAGAGACAAAGGGTTTTTTTGTATATTTGTTTTTCAAAATCATAAATGTGACAATTTCTGATTTTTAAACATTGGTTTCACATTTTAACTTTTTTTTTGGCCAAGCCAGGTGGCATGCAGGATCTTATTTCCCCGACCAGGGATCAAACCTGTGCCTCCCGCAGTGGAAGTGCACTGAGTCTTAACCACTGGACCGCCAGGGAAGTCCCCTCAAATTTTAACTTTTTATAACACCATTTGGAACCAACAAAACATGGCTTGAGCCCATGGCCTACCAGTTTGTGATGATGAATTTAGCCGTGTTTTTCACCACCTTTTCTCCACCACCACCCCTTCCCTGCACCCCCCTCCCCACAAGCAGCACGGCAAACCTTTGGTCCAAATTGAACTCAGAAGCCCAATCTGTAGAATGGTTGTATCTGAGGAACTGCTCTGACTGGAGCAAATTAAGAGGCCAGACCCTAAAATTCAGCTCTTTCCCTCTTCTCGCAGGACTCAAGAAGCACGCTTTGAAAACCAGGAGATGAGTGCAAAGCTCTCCTTCTGCAGGAGATAGACCACCCAGCCACCTAACTCCTGGTCCAGCTCCTCTTCCAGAGCATCTGTGGCTGGTGCAGAGAGCGGGCATCAAATGCACTGACTGAATGCCTGCTGAAGCTCTCTGTTTATTTAGAGATTCACTGGGGACCCTCTTTGACATGATTTTGGTTGGCAAGGTCATCACCACCTTCACCATCACCAAATGTGCCCTGAAAGACTCTGCTGGAAACATATGAGGCAAATGATGCAAACGTTGCCTTCGCCAAGGAACTGTTTTCTAAGATGTGCATTTCCATCTCAGCAAGCTCAGAGACAAACACCCAGGCACTATGCTCTAAAGAAGTTAAACTGATAAATTAGGGGAGCAACATCTTGGGGAACATCTGCACAGGTGTTCAGTGTGTTGTGGGAGACGGAAAGTGTGAGTGGCATGACAGACCTGGCGGCAGGAGTGGGAAGGAGTACACGGAATCATTGGTGTATGACAGTTTGAATATTTTAATAGTCATTACTACTTTTCAAAGAATGCCTTGTATCTGCATCCAGACCTTTAAGGTCTGGAGGTGTGTGTGTGTGTGTGAGTAATTATATATATATATATTTTTTATATATAGTTTTATTTTAAAATAAAAGATTATGTTACTTTTTAATTGAAGCATAGCTGGTTTACAGTATTATGTTAGTTTCAGGTGTACAGCAAAATGATTCAGTTATAAATATATATATATATTATACAAATATTCTTTTTTAGATTTTTTTCCATTATAGGTTATTACAAGATATTGAATATAGTTCCCTGTGCTATACAGTAACTCTTTGTCATTTATGATTATGTTATTTTTTTAATTCAAATATGAATACACAGAAAAGAAAAATAACCAGCCTCACCAATTACCTGATCCAGGGGTCAAATTATGGTCCCTGGACCAAATTCATCCTACTACCTGTTTCTGTTTATAAAGTTTTATTGGAATAGAGTCATGCCCATCTACTTATATACACCAATGAAGCATTTATGCTGTAATGGCAGAGTTGAGTAGTTGCAACACTGGCTGTATGGCCTATGCGATCTAAATATTTACTACCTGGCTCTTTACAAAAAAAGTTTCCCTAGTTCCACCAGCCAAGATCTTATCTAGTTCCACCAGCCAAGATCATCACAATTATTATTTTGCATATTTCTTTCAAATTCCTCTATGTGCATGCATACATTGGAAAAAATAATAAAATCATAGCTGTATTAGTGTCCTCAATAGAACTTTCTGCAAATGATGGAACTATTATGTATCTGTACTATCCAATATGATAGCTATTGAATACTTGAAATGTGCCTTGAGGGCAGACAGCAGAAGCAAGAAGAACTACAATCCTGCAGCCTGTGGAACAAAAACCACATTCACAGAAAGATAGACAAGATGAAAAGGCAGAGGGCTATGTACCAGATGAAGGAACAAGATAAAACCCCAGAAAAACAACTAAATGAAGTGGACATAGCAAACCTTCCAGAAAAAGAATTCAGAATAATGATAGTGAAGATGATCCAGGACCTCGGAAAAAGAATGGAGACAAAGATCGAGAAGATGCAAGAAATGTTTAACAAAGACCTAGAAGAATTAAAGAACAAACAAACAGAGATGAACAATACAATAACTGAAATGAAAACTACACTAGAAGGAATCAGTAGCAGAATAACTGAAGTAGAAGAACGGAGAAGTGACCTGGAAGACAGAATGGTGGAATTCACGGCTGCGGAACAGAAAAAAGAAAAAAGAATGAAAAGAAATGAAGACAGCCTAAGAGAGCTCTGGGACAACATTAAACACAACAACATTCGCATTATACGGGTCCCAGAAGGAGAAGAGGCAGAGAAAGGACATGAGAAAATATTTGAAGAGATTATAGTTGAAAACATCCCTAACATGGGAAAGGAAATAGCCACCCAAGGCCAGGAAGCACAGAGTCCCATACAGGATAAACTCAAGGAGATACATGTCGAGACACATAGTAATCAAACTGGCAAAAATTAAAGACAAAGAAAAATTATTGAAAGCAGTAAGGGAAAAATGACAAATAATATACAAGGGAACTCCCATAAGGTTAACAGCTGATTTCTCAGCAGAAACTCTACAAGCCAGAAGGGAGTGGCATGATATACTTAAAGTGATGAAAGGGAAGAACCTACAACCAAGATTACTCTACCCGGCAAGGATCTCATTGAGATGCAATGGAGAAATCAAAAGCTTTACAGACAAGCAAAAGCTAAGAGAATTCAGCACCACCAAACCAGCTCTAAGACAAATGCTAAAGGAGCTTCTCTAAGTAGGAAACACAAGAGAAGTAAAGGACCTACATAAACAACCCCTAAACAATTAAGAACATGGTTATAGGAAAATACATATCGATAATTACCTTAAACATGAATGGACTAAATGTTCCAACCAAAAGACACAAGCTTGCTGAATGGATACAAAAAAAAGACCCATCTATATGCTGTCTACAAGAGACACACTTCAGACCTAGGGACACATACAGACTGAAAGTGAGGGGATGGAAAAAGATATTCCATGCAAATTGAAATCCAAGAAAGCTGGAGTAGCAATACTCATATCAGATAAAATAGACATTAAAATAAAGAATGTTACAAGAGACAATGAAGGACACTACATAATGATCAAGGGATCAATCCAAGAAGAAGATATAACAATTATAAATATATATGCACCCAACATAGGAGCACCTCAGTACATAAGACAACTGCTAACAGGTATAAAAGAGGAAATCGACAGTAACAAAATAATAGTGGGGGACGTTAACACCTCACTTACACCAATGGACAGATCATCCAAAATGAAAATAAATAAGGAAACAGAAGCTTTAAATGACACAATAGACCAGATAGATTTAATTGATATTTATAGGACATTCCATCCAGAAACAGAAGATTACACTTTCTTCTCACATGCGCAGGGAATATTCTGAGGATGGATCACATCTTGGGTCACAAATCAAGGCACAGTAAATTTAAGAAAATTGAAATCATATCAAGCATCTTTTCTGACCACACGCTATGAGATTAGAAATGAATTACAGGGAAAAATACGTTAAAAACACAAACACATGGAGTCTAAACTATATGTTACTAAGTAACCAAGAGATCACTGAAGAAATCAAAGAAGAAATCAAAAAATACCTAGAGACAACTGGCAATGAAAACACGACAATCCAAAACTTATGGGGTGCAGCAAAAGCAGTTCTAAGAGAGAAATTTATAGCTATACAAGCCTACCTCAAGAAACAAGAAAAATCTCAAATAAACAATCTAACCTTACACCTAAAGGAACTACAGAAAGAAGAACAAACAAAGCCCAACGTTAGCAGAAGGAAAGAAGTCATAAAGATCAGAGCAGAAATAAATGAAATAGAAACAAAGAAAACAATAACAAGGATCAATAAAACTAAAAGCTGGTTCTTTGAGAAGATAAACAAAATTGATAAACTGTTAGCCAGACGCATGAAGAAAAAGAGGGAGAGGACTCAAATCAATAAAATTAGAAATGAAAAAGGAGAAGTTATAACAGACACCGCAGAAATACCAAGCATCCTAAGAGACTACTACAAGCAACTCTATGACAATAAAATGGACAACCTGGAAGAAATGGACAAATTCTTAGAAAGGTGTAACCTTCCAAGACTGAACTGGGAAGAAATAGAAAATATGAACAGACCAATCACAAGTAATGACATTGAAACTGTGATTAAAAATCTTCCAACAAACAAATGTCCAGGACAAGATGGCTTCACAGGTGATTTCTATCAAACATTTAGAGAAGAGTTAACACCCATCCTTCTCAAACTCTACCAAAAATTTGTGCAGGAAGGAACACTCCCAAACTCATTCTATGAGGCCACCATCACCCTGATACCAAAACCAGTCAAAGATACTACAAAAAAATAAAATTACCGACCAATATCACTGATGAATATAGATGCAAAAATCCTCAACAAAATACAAGCAAACAGAATCCAACAACACATTAAAAGGATCATACACCATGGTCAAGTGGGATTTATCCCAGGGATGCAAGGATTCTTCAGTATATGTAAATCAATCAATGTGATAAACCATATTAACAAATTGAAGAAGAAAAACCATATGATCATCTCAATAGATGCAGAAAAAGCTTTTGACAAAATTCAACACCCAGTTATATAAAAACTCTCCAGAAAGTGGGCATAGAGGGAACCTACCTCAACATAATAAAGGCCATATATGACAAACCCAGAGCAAACATCATTCTCAATGGTGAAAAACTGAAAGCATTTCCTCTAAGATCAGGAGCAAGACAAGGATGTCCACTCTCACCACTATTATTCAACATAGTTTTGGAAGTCCTAGCCATGGCAATCAGAGAAGAAAAAGAAATAAAAGGAATACAAATTGGAAAAGAAGAAGTAAAACTGTCACTGTTTGCAGATATCATGATACCATAGAGAGTCCTAAAGATGACACCAGAAAACGACTAGAGCTAATCAATGAATTTGGTAAAATTGCAGGATACAAAATTAATGCACAGAAATCTCTTGCATTTCTATGCACTAATGATGAAAAATCTGAAAGAGGAATTAAGGAAACACTCCCATTTACCATTGCAACAAAAAGAATAAAATACCTAGGAATAAACCTACCTAGGGAGACAAAAGACCTGTATGCAGAAAACTATAAGACACTGATGAAAGAAATTAAAGATGATACCAACAGATGGAGAGATATACCATGTTCTTGGATTGGAAGAATCAAGATTGTGAAAATGACTATACTACCCAAAGCAATCTACAGATTCAATGCAATCCCTATCAAAGTACCAATGGTACTTTTTACAGAGCTAGAAGAAAAAATCTTAAAATTTGTATGGAGACACTAAAGACCCAGAATAGCTAAAGCAGTCTTGAGGGGAAAAAGTGGAGCTGGAGGAATCAGACTCCCTGACTTCAGACTATACTACAAAGCTACAGTAATCAAGACAATATGGTACTGGCACAAAAACAGAAATATAGATCAATGGAACAAGATAGAAAGCCCAGAGACATATGGTCAGCTAATCTATGACAAAGGAGGCAAGGATAAACAATGGAGAAAAGACAGTCTCTTCAATAAGAGGTGCTGGAAAAATCAGACAGCTACATGTAAAAGAATGAAATTAGAACACTCCCTAACACCATACCCAAAAATAAACTCAAAATGGATTAGAGACATAAATGTAAGTCTGGACACTATAAAACTCTTAGAGGAAAACACAGGAAGAACACTCTTTGACATAAATCACAGCAAGATCTTTTCTGATCCACCTCCTAGAGTAATGGAAATAAAAACAAAAATAAACAAATGGGACCTAATGAATCTTAAAAACCTTTGCACAGCAAAGGAAACCATAAACAAGACGAAAAGACAACCCTCAGAATGGGAGAAAATATTTGCAAACAAATCAACGGACAAAGGATTAATCTCCAAATTACATAAACAACTCATGCAGCTCAATAGTAAAAAAACAAACAACCCAATCCAAAAATGGGCAGAAGACCTAAATAGACATTTCTCCAAAGAAGACATACATATGGCCAAGAAGCACATGAAAAGCTGCTCAACATCACTAATTATTAGAGAAATGCAAATCAAGTTAGAATGGGCATCATCAGAAAATCACACCAGTTAGAATGGGCATCACACCAGTTAGAATGGGCATCATCAGAAAATCTACAAACAACAAATGCTGGAGAGGGTGTGGAGAAAAGGGAACCCTCTTCCACTGTTGGTGGGAATGTAAATTGATACAGCTACTATGGAGAACTGTATGGAGGTTCCTTAAAAAACTAAGAATTACCATATGATTCAGCAATCCCACTACTGGGCATATACCCAGAGAAAACCATAATTCAAAAAGACACATGCACCCCAATGTTCATTGCAGCACAATTTACAATAGCCAAGTCATGGAAGCAACCTAAATGCCCATCAACAGATGAATGGATAAAGAAGATGTGGTACATATATACAGTGGAATATTACTCAGCCATAAAAAGGAACTAAATTTGGTCATTTGTTGAGACGTGGATGGATCTAGAGACTGTCATATGGCGTGAAGTGAGTCAGAAAGAGAAAAACAAATATCGTATATTAACACATATATGTTGAACCTAGAAAAATGGTACAGATGAACTGGTTTGCAGGGCAGAAATTGAGACACAGATGTAGAGGACAAACGTATGCACACCAAGTGGGGAAAGTGGCGGGGTGGGGGTGATGGTGGTGGTGGTGGTGGTATGATGAATGGGCAATTGGGATTGACATGTATACACTGATGTGTCTAAAATTTATGACTAATAAGAACCTGCTGTATAAAAAAATAAATGAAATAAAATTCAAAAATTAAAAGAACTATTCATCTTTATCATGTATGCCAATGGTAATTTTAAAAAAAAGAAAAATGTGCCTCGTGCCACTGAGAAACTGGATTTTTAATTTTAATTATAATTAATCAAAATTTAAATTGCCATATGTGGCTAGTAGATGCCATATTGAACAAAACTTTCTTGAAATATTTTCTACAAAACAGAAATAGACTCACAGATATAGAAAAAAAAATTATGGTTACCAATGGGGAAAGTGGAGGGAGGGATAAATTAGGAGTTTGGGATTAACATATACACACTACTATATATAAAATAGATAACCAACAAAGACCTGCTGTATAGCACAGGGAACTCTATTCAATATCTTGTAATAACCTATAATGGAAGGGAATGTAAAAAAAGAATATATCAATATATTTTTATATATCTATGTATAACTGTATCACTTTGCTGTATACCTGAAACTAACACAACATTGTAAATCAACTGTATTTTAATAAAAACTAAAAAAATAAAGAGTCACTTAGGGAATGAATAAGGTGCAGGAACAAAATTGTTTAGCTGGAAGAAGATGTGATTGTGGAAGGAAACGAAAAGAACTTTCTTGAAATACTTTTATTTGCATAATATTTCATGATCATTTCTTTCAATCATTAAATGTTCTTTGTAGAACCCCTTGTTCTGATTGTATAATATCATAATGTATGGATGTGTCATCGTTTTCCTAAACAAGCCCCTATTGTTGACACTTGGATTATTTTCCATTTTTCACTATTATAATCCATTTCTGTGATAAGCAGTTCTGTGCATATAAATATGTGTACATGTCTATGATGATGGACTTAAGGTAAATTTCTAGATGCAGAACTGTTTGATCAAAGAACATAAATATTTTTCAGATTCTTGAAACGTATCATCAAATTGCTAGTTAGAGAGATTGGTCCACTCTACTTATTTGACAGCAATGTAGCAAAATGCTTGTTCCCCATACTCTACCCTATGTATTTTATTTTATTTTTTTTTTTATTATTATTTTTTTTTTTACCCTATGTATTTTAAAGAATTGTCTTGAAAAGCCTCTCTCCCTTGTCTCCTCCACCTAGACTGAAGTCAAAGGAATAACTGAGGAGGGCACTTTATGAGAACCCATCAGTGTGCTGAGAGAGGTGGGGCAGAGAGCAAAATGGAACTTTTTCCACTGAACTTTTCTACACAGTCAAGGTTTCAGGCAACTTGATTAACTTGGGCAATCACTCCTGAGCTTCCTGCTCGGGACAAAGTCCTTATTCTGTGGCAGATCATGACATTGAAATGTTCTTGCTTGGCGGTGATTAAAACTTAAATGATCTTGTGTATGGGAAAGTGAAACAGGTATGCAAATAGCAAGGAGGGAAATAGTACCTTTTCTTCCTCTAGCTCCCATCCCCCAGGGTCGAAATTGTAAGCAATACGTAACATAGAAATAGAGGGATGGAAGAATAAGAAAGTTAGAGGTAAACACCAACTGCGAGTGGTTGTAAATAAAGGTGAGATGAGGTGAATCAGAGAAGGGTTTTCTGGTCAGACAAACACAGGATTGAATTTTACTCTGCCATCTTATCATGGAACCTTTATCTCTCTGAGCCTCAATGTTTTCACGAGAATAATGAGTACTTTATGATGAGGATTATTAAAAATAATCTATGTGAAACATTCAGTGCAGGGCCTGACTCATGTTTATAGCATCTCTAAGAACAAGGGGGGGGGGCCATCAGTGGGGTAGGGCTCATAAACCAGGAAGTTCTCACTGTCTCTTGAATTGGTAATACAGTGTATTGGCAAAAATGAGATTACGTAATCCAGATAGGCTCTCTGCAACCACGGAAATCTACCACTCTGGTCAAGAGTCAGACACTAGAGAAGTGGTGCTGATATTTTACCAATTCCACAGTGGCTGCTGAGAGCACCAGCCGAGTTTTTGAAGCACAGAGAAGTCAGCCATGCAGCTCACGCGAAAAGCAACTGCAACCCAGTCTAAGTATGTTGACAGCCGGCTTAATTACTAACAGGAGAAAGTTGACATTTTCTGTGTGGAGTCCAGAAAGTGAGTGAAAAGATTACATTTTCATCCAGCTGTGTGTGGGTAGGGCATGAAAACCAGTCCCTGCTTGCTTAAGAAGAGACAGAAATCCTGGGTGTGGACGGACTTTTAAGTTCAAGCATGGAGACCAGTGATTGGATTGCCCCAAACTGCCTTAATGAAGCCTCCCCGGGTCTACACAGGGGAACACCCACCAACCTTCAGGGAGATTCTTTGGTCATCCTCACCCACCACGTTCTCCGCTCTATTTACCTAATATATTTCCCAGCAAAAAGATTAGTTGATACATTCACACATGAAACTAATTATGATAGAATTAAAGCTTTCCCTGATCCTTTCCACAAATTGAATTACTGAGACTCAGACTGAATTCTAAAAAATCTCTTCTTGAGTCATTCTGGGAGGAAAATGAATTACACGTGTCGTGAGCCTTGAGTGCCATGGTTTCCTTATGTTGCCACCAGTGCAGGGAGCTACATTTTCCAGGGGACTGGGTGACCCTGTGTGACGGAAATCAGAAAATGGGAGTGGGAATTACCGTTGGGTCTTTAAAATAGCCCCCCTGGGACTTCACTGGTGGCTCAGTGGTTAAGAATCCGCCTGCCAATTCAGGGGACACGGGTTGGATCCCTGGTCCGGGAAGATCCCACATGCCGCGGAGCAACTAAGCCCGTGCACCACAACTACTGAGCCTGCACTCTAGAGCCCGAGTACTGCAACTACTGAGCCCACACGCCGCATATACTGAAGCCCGCGCGCTCTAGAGCCCGTGCTCTGCAACAAGAGAAGCCACCGCAATGAGAAGCTCGCACACAGCAAGGAAGAGTAGCCCCAGCTCGCCACAACTAGAGAAAGATCGCATGCAGCAACGAAGACCCAACACGGCCAAAAAGTAAATAAAAATTAAAAAAAAGAAATTCAAAGAAAAAATAGCTCCCCTGGAACACAGAACTCCAGAGAGTGACACAGTTGGTCTTGTAGTTGAGATTTAGACTGTCTTAAGTCAACCATTCATAAACTGGTTTAGTTATGACTCCCTTGAGAAATTGTCATGTCTGTCACGTCCTGGACATTTTGCAGGCTCCAAATCATGAAATAAAATGTCCAGAATATTCTCAATGGCTCTATTTACGTCATCCATTTTAACTGGCATGTCAACATTTACATTGCTGGAGAATAGCTTTGGGAACTATTGCTCTGAATACAAATTAACGATGGAACGCACCAACCCAATAGCATGGTGTGGTGGAGAACCGAAATAACTTTTCCCCCAAACTCTAGATGAACCGTGTGTGTGAGTGTACCTGTGTGCCAGTAGGCGTTAATCAATTGGTATTGGGCAACACAATTAAAACTCACTTCGTGGGAAGCGCATGTTACGATAGGATTTTTTCCCAATGGTGTTTCAGAGCAGGATGCTTATAAGCAAAATACAATGAAACATGCAACAATGAAATTCTACAGCTCATCACTCTTTTCTAGTACCTAGTAGGTTAGAGGCACCATGGGAGACACAAAATAATCAACCCCAGGCCTCACCCTCACAGTATTTACAGCCTATTAAGAAATACTAGTTTTTTCCCAATAACAGAGAGAATTAAAATACAGCTAGTTCCCCCCATTTGTTGTCAAAAATAGAAAGAAAACCATACTCTGCTGGAACATATTATTATTTGCTTAAAAAATTGTATAAACAGATGCCAGCATAGTAAATTTAATTTAAAGTATCATGAAATTGGAAGTCCTTCATTTATACCGACCAATAAACTGAGCCAAAGAAAATGTGAATGACTTGCCCAGGGTCACACAGCTATTTGATGCCTCCAATGGCACCAGAAACCAGCTTTTTGACCCTCAGATGGAGACCTTTGGATGTATACTGTGCATACCAGCCTGGGATTTGGTCTGGCTCTAAAATTCTGGGACTCTCCAAGGACTCTGCAACTATGCTAACCACACTCCTGTCATTCATTTTAATGAATAAAATCACTCAGTTGAACAAAAACAATAGTTTCATTAAGATGGAGAAAGTGCACTTTCATTACTAAAAATGACCTCATGCCTTATTCACTTTAAGGAAACTTTTATATTTAAAATTTTAACATAAAGAGATTTTAGAGATTTGCCTAGCAAGGAAAAGCAACCCGTCTATTATTGCATAATATTTGATTACCTATTAATTTTGATCATATCACTGAGCAAACTGTTGGATCCTTGCACTGAGGCATGTGTAGAAACTGCCCTATTTTTAACTCTGCCATTCTGGTTGTTTGTAGAACGGATTTCCCTTTATTTGGAATGATGTGTTTGGTTTTTGTTTTTTTTCAAGACTGCAGTTTTTAATTGCTTTCAAGGCATTGAGGAATGAAATGGACAGAGAGGGAGCAAAGGAGCCTAATTGGAGGCACTTTGGGGACCACTTTAATGAACAGAAGGGCAAGTCCTGTATAATTAATATGGTATGGGATAATGTTTTAAACTGAGCATTTGATGTTAACATCATCACCCACTGAAAAAGTGCTAAGTGCTTCCTGAAGAATGCAAGGCAAAGTGAACACTTTCAAATCAGCGCATGAGGTTTTGTTAGCAATGGCTGTGTCCAGCCTTCAACTCGGCTTGTGAGGTGTAAAAAGAAAGTTTGTGCCTGTTTTTATGGCATTTGGCCAGTTGCCTTTGCTTCAGGCTGCCTCCTGCCCCCTGCTTGCTAGGTCCTGGGAAGTCAGTAATTGTATTAGAAGACAGCGGTAATAGTGATAAAATGTGACATTTGTATTGATAGTACAATGAAACCTTGTTTCAATGCACTTTCCCACACAGTACCTCAGTAACCCTAAGGGAGGAAGGAAACAGTGTTATGATAGAAAAGTGAGGGTCAGAAAATGTAAGTGACCTGAACTTTGACAGAGGGCAGACCCAGGACTAAAATCCAGGTTATCGGAAGTTCTGTCTGGGGGTTACTCCCCAATGGCAAGGAAGGACACGTAGAGACAGTTCAGTCTTAAGCCACCTTAGAGTTGGGAGATATTTCTGCACCTGTCCCTTTGATGACTCCAAGAGTGGATCTCTGGCTTCTGGGTATCCCTGGCTGCTAACGTCTTACTTGACATCGGTCATGGCCACATCTTGCCCTACAGCTTTCATGCACTTCTTTCCCTGTGCTGTGGTCTGTCTTGTTGGCCATTTGATATGTCCATCATGGGATACCTTACTGCCCCAATTTTAATTTTTGGATAAATTGGAGGAAACAGAAAACTTTGGATTCTAAGACTTTGAACCCAATCCCTCATTCTCAGTCTCAAACTCTGCCGAACTTAGCATTTATTGGGCACTTAAAGCGTTAGGTGTTATGCTAAGAACACTGAATGTTCTCAACATCCTAACAAGGTGGAAATTGCAGGGATTTAAACCCAGGCCATCTAACTCAAAACCCACACTCTTAGATGGGATGGTACCATTGTCTCCCACGGTAAGATAACCGTATTTTTAAGTTTTGTATAACACTAGCGTTTAGAAACCTCTTCAAAAGTATGGGATCCTGAGATTTCTTCTTGCGCTGTGGCATAAACAGAAACTATGAACATACCTAATGAACAGCTGCCACTGATATTTACATCTTAACTGGGGGTTAAATATCAAAGACATTGTTCTATTTAGCAGGATTTATGGTGTCATAACTTTTCCAGTAGTTCATTTCAAACAGATTTTTTAAATAGTGGGAGAAAACAGTATCATAGTAGCTTTTGAAAGTCTAGTGTGGGAAATTAACTACAGATATTAAAAAGATCTCTCACACACTGTCAGCATTCATTTTTAACCCCCAAACAACCACATGAGCAAAAGTGACTGTTTTTTTCTCTATTTTCTTTGCTCCACTTTCCTCTCTGAAAATAAGCCCATTAATAAGGAGGTATGAAAGGAAAATGTAGACGTCTCAAGACAAATTAAACTAAAAGTTGTTTCTTAAAGAAAAAATTTTACCAAAATGAGTTTGCATATAAAAACATAACTAGCAGATGAACATATTAGGGAAGTGTAGCCATTAGGCATGTTTTTATTATGCAATAATTTATCCATGAACAGTTTATATTTCACATCCATAGTACAGTATTTCTTTCCTGTCACTGGGGTACTCAAGAGAATTGAATGAATGCTCATTCATCTGGAAAGTTCCAGAAGGGAGTTTGCAATGGGTAGGAAATTGAGTTAGGTTGGACAACAAGGTCACTTCTAATCTGAAGATTCTATAATTTCCAACTTGGACAACTGAAATGAGGTCAGTGTTCTGGTAGACTTCATGTCACAGTGAAAAAAAAGGGCCTGGTGGTGGGAAGCAGTCATGGGCTGTCCTGGGGGCCTGGAGCCAGCCTGCCTGGCTTCACCACTTGATTCTGCCACTTACTAACTGTGTGACCCTGGGCAAGCTATGTCCCCCATCTCCGCCTCAGTTTCCTCATCTGTGAAGTGGGGATAATAATAGCACCGACCTCACAGAGTGGCTGTGAGGAATAAATGAATGGATGTAAGCAGAATACTTAGTGGTACATGGGAATGTCCCATAATCTTAGTTGTGCTGTTATGTTCCAAGAACGATGGGGCTAGATTGTTCATTTCTAATGAACAGTCTTATCTACTTCTTCTTGTTACCTCCAACATGAAATAAATGACAGTCCATTCCGAGTTTAATGAAGGTAGGGTTAGGGCTCACAGCTTGCCTGAAGGGAAGGAGATAAGGAGGAGAAGGGGAGAGGTAAAATGAGGGATTTTGTTTAAAGGGAACAGAGAAATGTCTGATGTCCAGGGAGATAGATGGAAATTCCATGGGAATGACACCTGCATGGGATGCTGGGAATGACAGTCTGATAGGAGGAGAGAGAAAGCTCATGGTACATACATACTCTCATTTTACAAACACACACACACACTTCATAGCAAACAGATATGGAAATGACTGGTCTATTTGTATCCTAAGTTTTCCACATTAGCACAAGTATTCAGTTCTAATATTGACCTATGGTTTCAATCGGTCAGTTCAAGTCCACAGGTTTGCCCTGAGCCTCTGCCACAGTACCAAGCATGGTGTGAGGTTCTGTGGAAGCAAAGAGGAGGCTGCCCTGTGGTGCTCAGCCTGGGAGGGATGCAAGAAGTTAAACACTGTACGTTTCACTCAGCATGCTAAGTGCCGTGACCAACCTGTGTGTTACACTATGGGGTCTCAGAGGAGGCCACTTGACCCATCTTAGAGAGACAGGGCAGACTCCCAGGAGGAGGGGCAAGCTTAGACTTGAACCAGCTCTTAGGCTGATGAAGAAGGGAAAACAAACAAACAAAACAAAGGAAAACAAAACCCAAAGAAAAGTAGACTTATGAAAAGTTTTAATTCTCTCCATCGACTTAGAAATTTGACACAGCTGGTTCTGCTACTTATTAGCTACATGACTTTGGGAAATTACTTAAGCTCTCTGAACTTCAGTTTTGTCATATCTGAGACAGTTTCTGGCTCATTGGGTTGTTCTAGGAATTAGGGAGACAGTGTATGAAAAGCCCAATCCCTGTGCCTGACGCAAGCGGTGTATGCAGGCTTATTTTGAGTATCGGTGACATTAAATTACTCGTACTAAAATGTGATAAAAGAGGAAGTGATGATTTGTTGAATTTAGGCTAGGAATAATGTCAAGACAAGCCAAAAGTAGAATAATAAGCTCAGTGTTAAGGCCCATGTGTCAGTTTTGCCTGAACCACTAGTTCAGAGCCTGGATGGAGAAAAGCTGGCCGCAGTAACATTCCATCTAATGATATACCTATGGAGGGCAGGGGAAAGGATTTTGGCATCTTACCTTGTCTATTACCCGCCCGTTGTACTACAGAGCTCCAGCCCAAACTAAAAACCTAGAATAATCCCATGACCCACCTTCTCAGCAAATATGGTGGTTAAACCATTCACAAAAGTTATATGCAAAAATATTGATCTGTTTCATTAGCACCATCTGTAATTTCACCTTAACATAGAGATGAAGCCAAACAGGGGCCCAGAAAATATCAGTTTTTTCTAATGCACGAGGTAACTTAGGAGAAGGTTCTGTTCTCATTTACAAATGAAGAACCCAAGGCAAAATTGGTGACTTAACAAAGGTCAGATTGCTCCTTCATGGGCAGCCACCAACAGGCCGATCTGTCTGCCAGCAGAGCTGCTCTCTTCATCATGGGGCTAGGACACCTATTGCTCTGTGATTGGGGAAGGGAGGTGACATGTGTGGTCAAGGACCCTCAACGTCACCAGGAGACTACGGAAGGCCATTCTTCTTCCTTCTGCTTCTGTGATGCTGCTGCCGCAATGTTGTAATAATATTGTGAACTGTCCTGGCAAGTCAGGAAGTTTCTCAGGGAAGAGAAGAGAAAGGTCCACCCAGAATGGGAGAGGAAATGCTAATTGGAGTTCTTCAGGAGCTGAGTGGAGTTAAGAACTTCATCCTGGATGAGGCTGTTAGATCTCTGCTTTGCAGATGACCCCAAATACAGATGCAGCCTCTCTGAAATGAGAAGGAGTTCTCTGGTTCTGAGGAGGTATATTTTCTTCTTAGGTGGAGTGGAATGCTTTTTTTTTTTAAGATAGATTTTAAAAAATCAGAGACCTTGATTAAAATCCTGTCTCTGCTACTTAATAACTGTGTGATCTCTCTCTAAACCTCACTACTCATCTGCTAAGTAAAATTAATGGTATTTACTTCACTTTTCCTGTCTCTAAAATGGTGATAATACCTGCCTCTTAGGATGATTGTGAGGATTAAATGAGAATGAAGTCTGGAGTGTAGGAAATGTTCCCCAAAGACATCTATCATATTATTTCTATGTTATTATGTTCATTAGCTACATTACAGCATTCTTATATAAAGTGCTTGGATGTGGTAGATGATCAATAAGTGACAGCTATTGTCATTAAAGGGCAACATATTTGTATTGGTGGTGGTCTAGTGGTGGAATTGAGCAGGCTGGAATGAAGAGAAATTCTAATTCCACAGGCAAACATAGAAACAAAAATAAAAACAAAAAAGCAGAACTGGAAGGAAAAGAATCCTACCCCGAGTCAGCCAACTTATTCCCAGAATTTAAATATCAAAAATCTCTACATTATAGAGCAGAAGCAAGAAGAACTACAATCCTGCAGCCTGTGGAACAAAAACCACATTCACAGAAAGATAGACAAGATGAAAAGGCAGAGGGCTATGTACTGGATGAAGGAACAAGATAAAACCCCAGAGAAACAACTAAATGAAGTGGACATAGGAAACCTTCCAGAAAAAGAATTCAGAATAATGATAGTGAAGATGATCCAAGACCTTGGAAAAAGAATGGAGGCAAAGATCGAGAAGATGCAAGAAATGTTTAACAAAGACCTAGAAGAATTAAAGAACAAACAGAGATGAACAATACAATAACTGAATTAAAGAACAAACAGAGATGAACAATACAATAACTGAAATGAAACTACACTAGAAGGAATCAATACCAGAATAACTGAGGCAGAAGAATGGAGAAGTGACCTGGAAGACAGAATGGTGGAATTCACGGCTGCAGAACAGAATAAAGAATAAAGGATGAAAAGAAATGAAGAAAGCCTAAGAGAGCTCTGGGACAAATTAAATGCAGCAACATTCGCATTACAGGGGTTCCAGAGGGAGAAGAGACAGAGAAAGGACATGAGAAAACATTTGAAGAGATTATAGTTGAAAATTTACCTAACATGGGAAAGGAAATAGCCACCCAAGGCCAGGAAGCACAGAGAGTCCCATACAGGATAAACCCAAGGAGAAACACGTCAAGACACATAGTAATCAAACTGGCAAAAATTAAACACAAAGAAAAATTATTGAAAGCAGTAAGGGAAAAATGACAAATATATACAAGGGAACTCCCATAAGGTTAACAGCTGATTTCTCAGCAGAAACTCTACAAGCCAGAAGGGAGTGGCATGATATACTTAAAGTGATGAAAGGGAAGAACCTACAACCAAGATTACTCTACCCAGAAAGGATCTCATTCAGATGTAATGGAGAAATCAAAAGCTTTACAGACAAGCAAAAGCTAAAGCTAAGAGAATTCAGCACCACCGAGCCAGCTCTAAGACAAATGCTAAAGGAACTTTTCTAAGTGGGAAACACAGGAGAAGAAAAGGACCTACAAAAACAACCCCTAAACAATTAAGAAAATGGTCATAGGAACATACCTATCAATAATTACCTTAAACGTGAATAGATTAAATGTTCCAACCAAAAGACACAGGCTTGCTGAATGGATACAAAAACAAGACCATCTATATGCTGTCTACAAGAGACCCACTTCAAACCTAGGGACACATACAGACTGAAAGTGAGGGGATGGAAAAAGATATTCCATGCAAATGGAAATCAAAAGTAAGCTGGAGTAGCAATACTCATATCAGGTAAAATAGACTTTAAAATAAAGAATGTTACAAGAGACAAGGAAGGACACTACATAATGATCAAGGGATCAATCCAAGAAAAAGATATCACAATTATAAATATATATGCACCCAACATAGGAGCACCTCAATACATAAGGCAACTGCTAACAGTTTCCTCTAAAAGAGGAAATCAACAGTAACACAATAATAGTGGGAGACTTTAACACTTCACTTACACCAATGGAGAGATCATCCAAAATGAAAATAAATAAATGACACAATAGACCAGATAGATTTAATTGATATTTATAGGACATTCCATCCAGAAACAGCAGATTACACTTTCTTCTCAAGTGCGCATGAAACATTCTCCAGGATAGATTACATCTTGGGTCACAAATCAAGCCACAGTAAATATAAGGAAATTGAAATCATATCAAGCAACTTTTCTGACCACATGCTATGAGATTAGAAATGAATTATAGGGAAAAAATGTAAAAAACACAAACGCATGGAGACTAAACAATATGTTACTAAATAACCAAGAGATCACTGAAGAAATCAAAGGAGAAATCAAAAAATACCTAGAGACAAATGACAATGAAAACACAACAATCCAAAACCTATGGGGTGCAGCAAAAGCAGTTCTAAAGGGAAGTTTATAGCTATACAAGCCTACCTCAAGAAACAAGAAAAATCTCAAATAAACAGTCTAACCTTAGACCTAAAGGAACTAGATAAAGAAGAACAAACAAAACCCAAAGCTAGCAGAAGGAAAGAAGTCTTAAAGATCAGAGCAGAAATAAAAGAAATAGAAACAAAGAAAACAATAGCAAGGATCAATAAAACTAAAAGCTGGTTCTTTGAGAAGATAAACAAAATTGATAAACCATTAGCTGATAAATAAAATTGATAAACCATTAGCCAGACTCATCAAGAAAAAGAGGGGGAGGACTCAAATCAATAAAATTAGAAATGAAAAAGAAGAAGTTACAACAGACACTGCAGAAATACTAAGAGACTACTACAAGCAGCTCTATGCCAATAAAATGGACAACCTGGAAGAAATGGACAAATTCTTAGAAAGGTATAACCTTCCAAGACAGAACTGGGAAGAAATAGAAAATCTGAACAGACAGGTCACAAGTAGTGAAATTGAAACTTTGATTAAAAATCTTCCAATAAATAAAAGTCCAGGACCAGATGGCTTCACAGGGGATTTCTATCAAACATTTAGCGAAGAGCTAACACCCATCCTTCTCAAACTCTTCCAAAAAATTGCACAGGAAGGAACACACCCAAACTCATTCAATGAGGCCCCCATCACCCCGACACCAAAACCAGACAAAGATACTACAAAAAAAGAATATTACAAACCAATATCACTGATGAATATAGATGCAAAAATCCTCAACAAAATACAAGCAAACAAATCCAACAACACATTAAAAGGATCATACACAATGGTCAAGTGGGATTTATCCCAGGGATGCAAGGATTCTTCAATATATGTAAATCAATCAATGTGATAAACCATATTAACAAATTGAAGAAAAACCATATGATCATCTCAATAGATGCAGAAAAACCTTTTGACAAAATTCAACACCCATTTATATAAAAATTCTCCAGAAAGTGGGCATAGAGGGAACCTACCTCAACATAATAAAGGCCATATACAACAAACCCATGGCAAACATCATTCTCAATTGGGAAAACCTGAAAGCATTTCCTCTAAGATCAGGAACAAGACAAGGATGTCCACTCTCATCACTATTATTCAACATAGTTTTGGAAGTCCTAGCCATGGCAATCAGAGAAGAAAAAGAAATAAAAGGAATACAAATTGGAAAAGAAGAAATAAAACTGTCACTGTTTGCAGATATCATCATACTACATAGAGAATCCTAAGGATGCTACCAGAAAACTACTAGAGCTAATCAATGAATCTGGTAAAGTTGCAGGATACAAAATTATTGCACAGAAATCTCTTGCATTCCTATGCACTAATGATGAAAAATCTGAAAGAGAAATTAAGGAAACACTCCCATTTACCATTGCAACAAAAAGAATAAAATACCTAGGAATAAACCTACCTAGGGAGACAAAAGACCTGTATGCAGAAAACTATAAGACACTGATGAAAGAAATTAAAGATGATACTAACAGATGGAGAGATATACCATGTTCTTGGATTGGAAGAATCAAGATTGTGAAAATGACTATACTACCCAAAGCAATCTGCAGGTTCAATGCAGTCCTTATCAAATTACCAATGGTATTTTTTACAGAGCTAGAAGAAAAAATATTAAAACTTGTATGGAGACACAAAAGACCCCGAATAGCCAAAGCAGTCTTGAGGGAAAAAAACCGAGCTAGAGCAATCAGACTCCCTGACTTCAGACTATAGTACAAAGCTACAGTAATCAAGACAATATGGTACTGACACAAAAACAGAAATATAGATCAATGGAACAAGATAGAAAGCCCAGAGATAAACCCACGTACCTATGGTCAACTAATCTATGACAAAGGAGGCAAGGATATGCAATGGAGAAAAGACAGTCTCTTCAATAAGTGGTGCTGGGAAAACTGGACAGCTACATGTAAAAGAATGACATTAGAACACTCCCTAACACCATACACAAAAATAAACTCAAAATGGATTAGAGACCTAAATGTAAGACCGGACACTATAAAACTCTTAGAGGAAAACATAGGAAGAACACTCTTTGACGTAAATCACAGCAAAATATTTTTTGATCCACCTCCTAGAGTAATGGAAATTAAAAACAAAAATAAACAAATGGGACTTAATGAAAGTTCAAAGCTTTTGTACAGCAAAGGAAACCATAAACAAGAAGAAAAGACCACCCTCAGAGTGGGAGAAAATATTTGCAAATGAAGCAACAGACAAAGGATTAATCTCCAAAATATATAAACAACTCATGCAGCTCAATATTAAAAAAACAAACAATCCAATCCAAAAATGGGCAGAAGACCTAAATAGACATTTCTCCAAAGAGGACATACAGGTGGCCAAGAAGCATATGAAAAGCTGCTCAACATCACTAATTATTAGAGAAATGCAAATCAAAACTACAATGAGGTATCACCTCACACCAGTTAGAATGGGCATCATCAGAAAATCTACAAACAACTAATGCTGGAGAGGGTGTGGAGAAAAGGGAACTCTCTTGCACTGTTGGTGGGAATGTAAATTGATACAGACACTATGGAGAACAGTATGGAGGTTTCTTAAAAACTAAAAACTGAATTACCATATGATCCAGCAATCCCACTACTGGACATATACCCAGAGAAAAACATAATTCAAAAAGACACATGCACCCCAATGTTCATTGCAGCACTATTTACAATAGCCAGATCATGGAAGCAACCTATGTCCATCGACAGACAAATGGATAAAGAAGATGTGGTCCATATATACAATGGAATATTACTCAGTCATAAAAAGGAACGAAATTGGGTCATTTTTAGAGACATGGATAGATCTAGAGACTGTCATACAGAGTGAAGTAAGTCAGAAAGAGAACAACAAATATTGTATGTTAGTGCATATATGTGGAACCTAGAATTATGGTACAGACGAACTGGTTTGCTGAGCAGAAATTGAGACACAGATGTAGACAACAAATGTATGGACACCAAGGGGGGAAAGCAGTGGGTGGTGGTGGTGGTGGTGTGATGAATTGGGCGATTGGGATTGACATGTATACACTGATGTGTATAAAATTGATGACTAATAAGGACCTGCTGTATAAAAAAATAAATTAAATTAAATTAAAAAATTTAAAAAAAAAGATCTTCCAAAAAATAAATCTCTACATTATTAATTTGACCTTTGGAGATTTTAAAAAATTGCATCTTTTACTGTTTTCTTTTGTTTTTACCAAAGTCCATTTGAAGATTCCAGTCTTCACTGGGCCAAGGAAGAAAGGGAAAGGGACTTAAGTTTCTACTCATTTAGTTAGTTTTGCTTGTGAAAGAAAGAACAGCCCTGTCCAGGATCAGATCCTTAACTGCACTCACCTCTGAAGATTTTCTCTTAGTCTTTCTTGCCTTTTTGGGTGATGATGTGTCTATGTCTATGGGAGGGGGAAATGGGGACCACATGCCCTGGCAGTGATGAGACAGAATGTAAAGTACTCTAAAGAAAGGGGGAAGATTCAGGAGACAAAGTCAGAGGCTTCTTGTGTAGTTATCCCTTCCACAACCCTCACCCCCCAAGCCTGGAGTGGTTTGTCCCTAAAAGCTACCTGATTGTTCCCTTGGTGATTTTTTTCCCTATCATGGATCTCAGTGGAGCTCAATCCCTTCTATGGCTAAACACCCAACTACTGCTGTCTGGTGAGATGGCTGGAGCCGAGGAGGGTCACACTGAGGAACAGTGTGAGGGCTCCTGACACACCATGACCCTGTGACTGATGCAGGCCAGCCTGGGCAGCCAGTAAGCACCGCATCCCTGAAAGGTGATCGTCCACAAGGAGTCCTGCCACATCGTGGGCCACCTGACCTAGAGCAGAGACTGGGGGGTGGGGTGGGATGGGGCGTGGTGGGGGAAATGCCAGGGAGCCGTGGCAAGCCAATATGGAAATAGGCAGTTGTCCTCCGGAAATGATGCTCACAACTTGTCTATATCTATCTATTATCTTTCTTCTTTTAAATTAATTTTTATTGGCATATGGCTGCTTTACAATGTCGTGTTAGCCTCCACTGCACAACAAAATGAATCAGCCATACACATACACTAAATGGGAGGGAAGTCCCTTTTGGACTTCCCTCCCATTTAGGTCACTACAGTGCATTAGGTAGAGTTTCCTGTGCTATACAGCATGTTCCCATCAGCTGTTTTATATATAGTATCAATAATGTATATGCGTCAATTCCAGTCTCCCAATTCCTCCCACCCCAGCCCTTTCCCCCTTGGTATCCATACATTTGTTCTCTCCGTCTGGGTCTCTATTTCTGCTTTGCAATTAAGATCATCTATACCATTTTTCTAGGCTATTTATTATCTTTCTATCTGTCATCTCTCTCTCTCTCTCTCTCTCTATCTATGTATCCATCTATCATCTATCTATTATCAATCAATCATCTACCTACCTATGTATGTATTTATGTGTATATGTTTGGGGGTGGAATGGTGTAAGGTAGGTTTGGAGACACTGCTATTCTTTTTACTGAAGTAGAGGTGATTTACAATGTTGTGTTAATCTCTGTTGTACAGCAAAGTGATTCAGTTATACATATATATATTCTTCAGATTCTTTTCCATTATAGTTTATTACAAGATATTGAATATAGTTCCCTGTGCTATACAGTAGGACCTTGCTGTTTATCTATTTTATATCTACTAGTTTGCATCTGCTAATTCCAAACTCCTAATTTATCTCTCTCCCCACCCTTCCCCTTTGATAACCATAAGTTTGTTTTCTAGAGACACTGCTATTTTGAAACCTACCTAGAATTTGCACCTATTACTCTAGTGGCAGAGACAGAATTCATTTTCAGGGAGACCATCCTTTTGATTGGGAAAACACTGTAATAGGCTTTGTAGTAAAACAAAGATAGGGCCATGCTTCTATTTTGGAAGAGACAGATTAAGACAGAAAAGCTAAGCTGTTCTCCAGAGGTTTTTTTCTCTAACAGATCTGATGTCTTCCTCAGGGGAGAGCGGAGTCAGGCGGAGTGGAGATAAAGAAGGAGGCTCCTGGAGAGGAGAAGTGGACTTTAGCATTGTAGTGGTAGGCAGGAGGTTCAGAACAGAGTTTAATTGTAAGGGATTCCTTTGACAAGGCTGTGACCAATGGGCTTAAGGAGCAATGGTGTCAAGTTTTCCACCTCCCTTTTCTGTGGTATGACTCCTCAGGTTGTCCTGGACTCTCAGTAAAGTTTTGTCACACTCCATGGCTGGTGTCAGCTGTGTTGTTGGAAAAAAAGGGAGGAGCTGTGTCCACACAGGACAGACAAGTCACAAGGAGATGGGGTCAGGAGATGACAGGAGTTGATTGGTAGAGATAACTAAGCAAAAATCCTGAGCTTCTCCCACAAATCCTCAGAAATTCTTGGGAAAGAAGACAGCACATCTCTTGGTCACACAGAATGGATTCAGATTATTTGAGGAGGAATATTGTCATAGTCATTTACCATATGGGGCACTATGTGATTTGTGGATGCACTTTTTAAAAAATTAATTAATTGATTGATTAATTATTTTTGGCTGCATTGGGTCTTTGTTGCTGCACACAGGCTTTCTCTAGTTGTGATGAGCAGGGGCTACTCTTCGTTGCGGTGCGCGGGCTTCTCATTGCGGTGGCTTCTCTTGTTGTGGAGCACCGGCTCTAGGCGCGGACTCCAGTAGTTGTGGCGTGCAGGCTCAGTAGTTGTGGCTCACAGGCTCTAGAGCACAGGCTCAATAGTTGTGGCGCATGGGCTTAGTTGCTCTGAGGCATGTGGGATCTTCCCAGACCAGGGCTCGAACCCATGTCCCCTGCATTGGCAGGCAGATTCTTAACCACTGCACCACCAGGGAAGTCCCCATGGACTCACTTTTAATGTTTATGGAACTCCCCACACCCACCCACACGTGAGTGTTGATGAGAGGTAGAGCCCAGCTCTCCCATAGCCCTCAAGCAGGTCAGAGCTTGCTTTCCTAACCCCCAACCCCCGGACTGGGCATATGTGACCTAGGTTTGGCCAATCAGGCACTGACCCAGGACCTTGAATTGGAGGCTCGTGAGCCAAAGCAGAGGGGTGGTGAAGAATCTATTTTGGGGAGTGGGGTGGGTGCGGTGGAGGACAGCTGGAGCCTCCAGTTTCCTGGGGCAGGAGAGAGAGAGGGCTGGTACCATGTGTTAATTCAGGTTCTCTAAGAAGCAGATTTCAAGAGATTTAATAGGGAAAACAGCTCTGGAGGACAAAGAGGGAGGGAATGGGAGTTGGTGGAGAGAGCTGTTAGATTAAGAGGCAGCTCTGGCCACTGCAAAAGGAGAAAGGGAAGAAAAGATTGGTGGCAAGAGCCTCAGGCAGCAGCATAATTCTGCAAACATCTTGGCTTGGCTGATGTGGATCCCCAGGGAAAAACTCTGCATTAGTTTTCTGTTGCTGTTTAAAATAGCACAAATTAATTACCTAACAGTTCTGGAGGTCGTGAGCCTGCAATGAGTCTGACCGTCTTACCCAGGTGTTGATAGGGCTAGGTCCTTCGGAGCACTCCACGAGAGAAGCTGTTCCTTGTCTCTTTCAGCGTCTAGAGACTGCCAACGTTCCTTGGCTTGTGGCTGCATCACTCCAATCTCTGCTTCTGTCGTCACATCTCCTCCTCATTATGATCTCCTGCTTCTCTCTTATAACAACCCTTGTGATGACATCAGGTCCGTCCTGATAATCCACGATAATCTCCCCATCTCAAGATCACATCCTCAAAAATCTCTTTTGCCATATGAAGTAACATAGGAATGTTACTTCATAACATAGTAACATAGGTTCTGGGAATTAGGATGTGGATATTTGGGAGGAGACCATTTTTCAGCTGACCACAGTTGCTCTTAGAGGGTCCTGCACTGGGCAGGAATGGGCCAGCACTAGTATCCCTGAGAGGCTCACCCACTGGGTATGAGCAGCCCAGGGGGAAGCATGGTCTCAATGATGATGGGCCAGCAGCTGGACGCTCACGATCAGCGCTGCTCCCTTGTGTAGGTTCTGTTGAAGGTCTGTTCTAAGCAACATCACTCTGTGTTGAAGGTCTGTTCTAAGCAACATCACTCCATGGATCCCTCATAGTCGATCTGGTTTCCTGTGTTGGTGGCAAGAGTGCAAGTTCAGGTGTCCAGTGTTCAGTGGTTCCAGAAGCAGTGTCCTCTACTTATAGTCCTGTGGCATGGGTTTTTCTTTGGTTCCAAATACTTCAGCTCTCTTCTGCTTGTTTTCTGAGCTTTCTTCTAAAAGCTTCCTTGTGTTTCTGTGGGCTTCTTGATCACCTTTTTAAAAAATATTAATATTTTATTTTAAAAGTTTTTATTTTATATCGGAGTATAGTTGATTTACAATGTTGTGTTAGTTTCATGTGTACAGCAAAGTGATTCAGTTATATATATATATACATATATCTATTCTTTTTCATATTCTTTTCCCATTTAGGTTATTACAGAATATAGAGTTCACTGTGCTATACAATAGGTCCTTGTTGTTTATCTACTTTATATATAGTAGTGTGTATCTGTTAATCCCAGACTCCTAATTTATCCCTCCCCCTACCTTTCCCCTTTGGTAACCATAAGTTTGTTTTCTAAGTCTGTGAGTCTGTTTCTGTTCACCTTTTCATAAATTTCTTTTCTACTTAAATCAACCAGAGTCAGTGTGTTTGGTTATTGTTTCCCAATATTTATTTTCCCCCTTTTCTTTTAGTAACAGAACCTCTTTCCAAAGTTCAGCTGGGCAAATGGCCACAGGGATAGAGCTTAAACTTTCCAATTTACCTTATGGCCAGGCATGGCCATGTGACTAAATTGTCATCAGGGGAATGTAAACAGTAGTCATGTGTATAAGTTCCACGTGACTTCTTCAAAAGGAACTTGCTTGCACTTCCCTTCCTCATTTTCCCTCTCCTTGTGGGCTGAATGTGTGCGTTACTGGGGAGTTGCCTTTGATTCAGTGAATAAGAGCAACATTTGAGGACACGATAGGGCGGGTGGAGAGAAGGGACCACGTTCGCTGGGTGACTTCACAGAGCTCAGCCACCTGCCTACCTTAGATTGCTTGTATTCTTCTGGACTGTTACAGGACAAAGAAATAAACCTATATTGTTTGAGCCATTGTATTTTGAGGTCTCTTTTGAAAGCTGCCAAGTCTATTAAAGTTTAATATAACCTACCTAATGAAAACAAGCAGTTTCTTTCTCATAACCTGGACTAGTTTAGAGACAGCAACCAGGAGTAATTCCAGTACCTCAGGAAAGGGAAGAGGAAAGAATTCTGGGATGAATTGTCTGGAAAGTTGGGACTAAGGGCATTAAAATTCCAGCCACAGTATATAAGAATGAGAATTTGTTAGCCTATAGCGTGCACCAATGAAACAACCAAGAGTTGGGGATCCACATAGCCACTGTCATCGGGAAGAGGCACACAGGACTGCGGGGCAGGGTGGTTACTACTAATGATAGGAGTAGCTTAAATAAAGAAAATAACAAACAAATCACTAAATTCTAAGCTCAAATCACAGAAAAGAACAGGATCATGTATAACTATGGTAATACAATCTCTTGCAAGGGGGTCAACACAGCTACAAACCAAATGCAATGGCTAAATCTGAAGTTAGCTCTGAACTAGCCTTGCCAGTTGAACATCAACACATAGGATCCTGAGAATTGAAATGGGGGGATATGGGAGGATGCAGAGGTCTCAGACTATTTTGATCCCCCAAAGGCCACTGAGCCTCTGGAGGTCACCGAGGAACACACACCCATAGGTAACAGTGCATGAGGTGCTATGGAAATCAGCTGTTGGAAATTCTACTGAATTTTAACAAGGTAAAGGGAGAAAGGTCTCCATCAGTGTCTGGATGAGCACAACTCTCTGAAGAGGTTGTTCTTGCCTTTTTTGAAAACCCTGTAATAACCTTTCTGAGGATTTACTCTACAGGGAAATGTCAATTGTTTATTTCCACACTCTCAACATCCTTCATTGTCTACAGACCTATAATTAAAATGCCAGCATGCCTGTGGAGTGAAAGGGGAGCAATTACAAAGTCAAGTAGCAAAGGAAAAGTCTTTCTAGAACAAAAGGATAATTTTTTTTCCTATTTTATATTATCAAAAATATTTTTGGAATATGATTGGGGAACAGATTCTGGGGTGCTAGGTCAAGGAGGGGGAGAACATACATTTGAACCACAGATTTTTGTCTTTATCTTGGTGGGGGGTGGTTTTTCAGGGTTTCCTCTCGGTCCAACCTAAAGAGTTAATCAAATCAACCTAAGGAATTGCTGACTAATGATGAAATTAGATATCAGAAGCATAAAATGGTTTAGTTGTCCATGTAACTTTCTGGTTTGACTGGAGTAGAACATGGATCTTAGAAAGTACAGTGGATTATTGTAAACTCACTTAGGTGATGACTCTACAACTTCAACTCCAGATGTAGTCTCCTTAATGGAGGCAATTATTAGAACCCATGTGTCCAGGTACTACTTAGTTTATCTTTTTTCTCTGTCCCAGGGATTGGAAGACTTTTTCCAGATAGTATATATTATAGGCTTTGCAGATCATATGCTCTCTGTTGCAACTATTCAACTCTGCCATTGCAGCAAGGAAACATCCATAGACCATACATAAACAATTGGGCATGACTGTGTTCCAACAAAATTTTATCTACGAAACTAAGCCATAAGTGCCCCAGTAGCAATAAGCATATCTTATTGTGCCCAGATCTTGATTTCTGATACCATTCTCCAATAAAAGGAACTAGGGCTCCTTGGGAAAATGTCTGAAAAGACTGAGTCAAAAATATATAAGATGAGCCAAAAAGTAAGGAAGAGCTAAAAAAAATTACATTGATGGAGGTATGTCAAAGCGCCAACTGAAAGAGCTTCCAATGGCCAAAGTGGAACAAATTGAGCAAAAAAGTAAAGTATTTATAGTACTGGATTATAACCCAAAGGATATGGTAAATATCCATGAGCCCATATTGTTACAAATAAATGACTGAATAAATAGTAAACGGAGAGAAGAGGCAAATACCTCATGCAGGAGAATTCTAAATAAATTATGTAGATACTTGGTCCTAAAGAAGGAGGAGCATAAGTCCCAATTCTTTAAGTGTGGGCTGTGCACAGTGATTTCTTTCCAAAGAGTACATATGGAAGGGTGGAAAAAATAACTTTAGCGTAGAGAAACCTGACAAATATGGCTTCATAGGTGACTGAGGTCAACATCGACAGTTATAAATCAGGGTGATAATATGTACCCTTGATGTGATGTGATGAAAAGAGCACTTTACATCTGTAATATTCTTTCCCAAATCCATCACCCCAGTCTCATCGTGAGAAGATCATCAAATTCCAAAAGAGAGACATTTTACAGTATTCCTGACCACTACTTCTTAAAACTGTCAAGGTCATCAAAACCAGGGAAAGTTTGAGAAACTGTCATAGCTATGAGCAGCCTAAGGAGATATGACAACTACATGTAATGTGGTATCCTGGACTGGATCCTGGCACAGAAAAAAGAACATTAGGTTAAAAAGAGGGCAGTCAATAAACTACAAACTTTAGTAATAGTGTATCAATGTTGGTTCATTAATGGGGAAGAATGTACCCTACTAATGTAAGATGTTAATAATAGGAGAAACCATGAGGAGTTATATGGGAGCTTTCTGTACTATCTGCTCAATTTTTCTCTAAATCTAAAACTGTTCTAAAAAAATAAAGTCTGTTACATAGAAAACAAATGTATGGTTACCAAAGGGGAAAGGAGGGGGAGGGATAAATTAGGAGTTTGGGATTAGCAGATACAAACTACTGTATATAAAACAGATAAACAACAAAGACCTACTATATAGCACAGGGAACTATAGTCAATTCCTTGTAATAAACTATAACGGAAAATAATCTGAAGAGGAATAGATCTATATCTATATAACTGAATCACTTTGCTGGACCACAGAAACTAACACAACATTGTTAATCAACTATACTTCAATAAAAAATTAAAAAATAAAGTCTGTTAATAAAATAAAAGAAGGTGACAAGCTGGATTTTACCTTCAGACTCTACTTTGCTGACTCCTGCTCTATGCCATTAAGCAGAGAAAACAGTCAAGTTTGCCTTCACCTGTCAGGAATAGTAGAACATCTTTACTGTTTTGCCTCAGGGTTATGTCAGTTTTCGGGGTCTACAAAACAATACAGTACACCAGTACCTTGACCATCCCATTATCCCATAGGATATCATCATGATCTACTAGATGGATGACATCTTGCTGGCACAGGTTGAAGAGGAGGAATTAAGAGGTAACCTAGATGCCTTAATAAGATACACGTCGGCCAAAGGGAAAGAAATACATACTCCAGGGACTTCCCTGGTGGCACAGTGGTTGAGACTGCATGCTCCCAACACAGGGGGTCCAGGTTCAATCCCTTGTCGGGGAACTAGATCCTACATGCATGCCGCAACTAAGAGTTCACATGCTGCAACTAAGGAGCCTCAACCAAGACCCGGAGCAACCAAATAACTAGATAAGTAAATATTAAAGAAAAATACATACTCCATAAAAATAGAGGAGGAGACCTACCACTTCAGTGAAGTTTCCAGGAGTCTTAGAGTCCACGGCATATTGGAGTATCTTCTTTAAAGGGAATGACAGGTTGGAACACATGGTAGCACCTGTTTATTACAACAGGTACAATCTGGGGCTCTCTGAAATTTATTGCATTTGATTGGGTTGCCCTGAACGATTGACAAAGTGAGAATTGCTAGGATCTTATAGGATGCAAGGAATACGGAAAGTATCTCAGTTAACAAGGTTTATTGATAATTATAAGGAAAGTAAGAAAAACCAGAAAAAGTCAAAATAACCAAAGCTAAGCCCCTAGAGAACTAAAACATTATTGCTATCTAAGATGCACTGAAAGCTCTCATCATATGTCTACTGACTTAACAGTTATCCCGACTCATGATTCAGGTCTTCCACCCCACTTATTTTCTTTCCTAGAACTAATTCTCTATTTTGTCTTGGCTTCTGTTTCTGCTCCTGTAACTACTACAATTGAATAACTGTTTTTAATCTCCTCTATTTATCTCAAGATTTCTGTTTACTCAGATCTTCTACTACCACCCAGTTTTGCTTACTGCCTTCTTTTTGTGCATGTGTCTCTTGGCCTCTCCAGCCTGCTGACTCTCTCTGAATGCTTTGCATTTAATCTCTCAAAAAGAGTTTCTGGTGGGACCCTTAACTCCCATCCAATGCCCTTTTATGGCAGAGCTCTTGTGCTAGATTCTCTCATAGGCCCCTAGCCAATGAGATAGCCGACCAACACCCATCTCTGGTCCAATCAGCTTTGGCCATGGCTGTGATGTCACACAATACACACACGAACCCACTGACCTATGCAAGTGATCCTTCGGAAGAGGCCGTTACTGTGACAGGCACGCTAAAGATTCTCAGAATGAGGATATTATAACTAGGAGGCACTTTCCCTGGCCTGTCCAGACAATTTACTTTGCTATTTTGATTAAGGAAGCCCCCAATCTTTAACACATTAAAGAATTAAGGGAGGCTTCCCTGGTGGCGCAGTGGTTGAGAGTCCGCCTGCCGATGTAGGGGACACGGGTTCATGCCCCGGTCCGGGAAGATCCCACATGCCGCGGAGCGGCTGGGCCCGTGAGCCATGGCCGTGAGCCTCCAATTTTACTGGAGCCTGTGCTCCGCAACGGGAGAGGCCACAACAGTGAGAGGCCCGCGTACAGCAAAAAAGAATTAAGGGAAAAAAATTAAACTCTTACTTATTTCAAGTTGGCAGATGAGTTAGAAAGTTTTGATTGAGAGGAAGATACTTTGAGGGAATTCCCTGGCGATCCAGTGGTGAGGACTCTGCGCTTTCACTGCCGAGGGCTCGGATTCAATGCCTGGTCGGGGAACTAAGATCCCACAAGCCACGCGATGGGGCAGAAGGAGAGAGAGGAAGGTACTTTGGGAGACCACCAGTCATTATAGCATACTTCCTGTCCCCTTTTCTCTGCGTATCTGTGGAAGGTTTTCGTCCCAGTGGGTAGTCTTGGTTTATGATGAGAAAATGAGTAGGGCTGTGGAGAAAAGGAACATAGTAGCTCCAAACCCCACATGTAAGTCTGGTGGCTGCCATACTGTTACAGAATGCTATACAGTTAGAGCTCAGTGTTAGTTAGTCCTTGCCTGTGTTGGGTCCTGTGTCCAATGATCAGCTACTTGCTTTTCTTTTTTTTTTTCCTTGAAAATTAACCTGATCTTTGTTTTTTGTTTTTGTTTTTGTTTTTTTGCGGTACGCGGGCCTCTCACTGTTGTGGCCTCTCCCGTTGCAGAGCACAGGCTCTGGACGTGCAGGCTCAGTGGCCATGGCTCATGGGCCCAGCCTTTCCGCGGCATGTGGGATCCTCCCGGCCCGGGGCACGAACTCGTGTCCCCTGCATCGGAAGGCGGACTCTCAACCACTGCGCCACCAGGGAAGCCCGAAAATTAACCTGATCTTGATGACTGTGTTCTTGCTCATGGAAACCTGCTCATGCAAACCCTTGGCACAGCTGGTTTGATTTCTGTGTCCTAGCACTCAGTCTCCTCGCCTCCTCAGCCTCTCTGCAGTACACAGCCTCCAGAGCTCTGCAAGGTGTGAGTGATGAAAGTACATCACTGAGATTCTGCCTCTGGCTGCCTGTCACAGGCGCTGCCATCAACCCCTGGATTCATCCCTCTTGAATTCTGTGAAACTCTCTCCTTAGTCATTCAATGTGAAAAGAAGAAAAACTCTCTTTTCCTGATCTAGTTTTTTTTTTTTAAGAAAAAATTAGTTTTACCAATATTTCCCATTATACCTACAAATATTCCTTCCCTGTCATGGTCTAGTTCTTGTCCTTTCGTATTAACGTTAAGAGAACATTGAATGGAATCTTCTTTCAATCACCACTCACATTAGCACTTATTTTAATATTTGCAACTTTGAAACTAAAGACCTATAAAATTTTAAATATAAACTCCCTAGACACGAGGTTCTCAAACAATCATGAGTGACTGAATTTAGTGTTGGACTTATAATCCAGAGAGAGAAATACTGGGTGAAGAATACCTCAGAGACTCAGAAATCATATCCTGGAAAGCAATCATGTTTTATTCGTTTCAAATCAAACTAGCATCATAACAGGATTAATTCAAGTTATTATCTAAGAAGATATCAGCCTATGCACTGTACATAGCTTCAACACCCAGTTTCATTTTGCTGTAAGAGACTATAAATTTTACTGGACAAGCACACAAAAAGCCTGTCATATTATTCTTCACCCCTAGAAGCGGGTCATAGAACAGCAAAGTAATGCCACTAACAAGAAGCAGTTTTCTGTAGTAGACAGCAATTCTCCCCCTGCCATGGATTTATCTTACTATTGACAGTAAATTTGGCCGGCATTGACCAGAACTGGTGCTTCCTCCAGCCCCATACCAGAACTTGAGCATGAGATAAGCTTACGCCACGTTCAATGTCAGTCACATATTTCCCCCACTCAAAGTCAGATCCGTCTTCTGATCTAAATGATTAAGGAGGATGTTAAAAAGCAGATATTCTACACTTTGTTACAGAGTGGTCAGTCAGTAATATTTTGCAATGCCAATACTTGTAAGAGGAAACAGCAACTACTTTAATATGATTAAAGGTAGCAGTATTCACTACAACAAATGAGACCTACCATCGGCCACCAGACATTTCTCTGTGGCTGGCTAACTCTCTATTTACTTTGGTCAGGAAAATGCCAGGTCAATTAGCACAGGAATTCGCTGGGCTCACAAATGACCCTGTGAGGAGTTGGTATTCTATTTTCTTAGTTCTGTCATTTCTGTTGCCTTTTTAAGATATATTGTATGATAAAGCTTAATGCAACTCTCATTTTTTAAAAGTCACTTGAGGGATGAGATAGCGTGAGAATCTGGGGAGGTATACAGAGGCAGTAATCAATAAAGTTTGCATGAGTAATTGGGCTCAGGGTACGCAAATCAGCAGGGAGAGCGATGTGCCCCTCAGTGAGCAAGTGCTTGGTTGAAAGCTGCTGAGGTGGGTAACCTACTTGGGGTCAGTGGAGGGACTGATGAAGCAGAGACAGCTCCAGAAAAAATGATACCTACCTCCCAACAATATCCATTCCCCCTTTATAGAGCTAGTAGGAAGTTTAAAGACAAAAGGAGTAAAATTGTCCATATCTACAATAAGTATGAAGAGATACACAAAACAAAAAGATGTAAAATACAATGTCAAAGACATTAAATGTTGTGGGCATGGGAGTAAAAATGCAGGGTTGTTAGAATGTGTTTGAACTTAAGAGACCACCAACTTAAAATAATCATATATGATACCAAAATCAGACAAGGACACCTTCAAAAAAGAAAAGTACAAGCCAACATCACTGATAAGCATAGATGCAAAAATCCTTGACAAAATGTTAGCAAATCAATTTCAACAATACATTTCAAGGATCATACAACATGCTCAAGTGGGATTAATCCTAGGGATGCAAGGATGGTTCAATATCCACAAATCAATCAATGTGATACACCACAGTAGCAAATTGAAGAATAAAAATCATATTATCATCTCAGTAGGTGTAGAAAAACCTTTTGACAAAATTCAATATTCATGTATGATAAAAACTCTCAACAAAATGGGTACAGAGGGAACACCTCAACATAATAAAGTTCATACATGACAAACCTACAGCTCATATCACAGTCAATGGTTAAAAGTGGAAGGCATTTCCTCTAAGATCAAGAACAACCCAAGGATGATCACTCCTGCTAATTTTATTCAACATAATATCATAAGTCCTAGCCATAGCAATCAGACAAGAAAAAGAAATAAAAGGAATCCAAATTGGAAAGGAAAAAGTAAAACTGTCACAGTTGCAGACGACAGTATACTATATACAGAAAAATCCTAAAAATGTCACCAAAAAACTATTGGAACTAATAAGTGAATTTAGGAAAGTTACAGGATACAAAATTAATATAGAGAAATATGTTGCATTTCTATACACTAACAATAAACTATCAGAAAGAGAAATTAAAAAGATTCCATTTATAATTGCATCAAAAAGAATAAAATACCTAGAAATAAATCTAATCAATAAGGTAAAACATCTGTACTAGGAAAACTATAAGATGATGATGAAATTGAAGATGACACAAACAAATAGAAAGATATATCATGCTCATGGATTGAAAGAATTAATATTCTTAAAATGATGATACTCCCCACGGCAATCTACAGATTCAATGCAATCCCTATCAAAATACCAATGGCATTTTTCACAGAACTAGAATAATTCTAAAATTTGTATGGAAACACAGAAGGCCCTGAATAGCCAAAACAATCTTGAGAACAAACAACAAATCTGGAGGTATCATGTTCCCTGATTTCAAACTATACTGCAAAGCTATAGTAATCAAAACAGTATAGTACTGGAATAAAAATAGACACAGAGATCAATGGAACAAAATAGAGCCCAGAAATGAATGTACATTTATATGGACAATTAATCTATGACAAAGGAGGCAAGAATATATTGATACAATGTGGAAAAGACAGCCTCTTTAATAAATGGTGTTGTGACAACTGAACAGCTACATGCAAAAGAATCAAACTAGACTACTTTCTTATGCCATATACAAAAATAAACTCAAAATGGATTAAAGACTTAAATATAAGACCTGAGACCATAAAACTCCTAGAAGAAAACATAGGCACTTTTCAGGAAAAAAATCATGCTCTTTGACATCAGTCTTAGCAATATTTTTCGTATATGTCTCCTCATGAAAGGGAAACAAATGCAAAAATAAACAAATGGGACCATATCAAGCTAAAAAGCTTTTGCACAACAAAGGAAATTCAACAAAACAAAAAGGTAGCCTACTGAATGGGAGAAGGTATTTGCAAATGATATATCAGAAAATGGGCTAATATACAAAATATACAAAGAACTCATACAACTCAACATCAAGAAACAAACAACCCAATTTAAAGGTGGGCAGAGGACCTGAATAGACATTTTTCCAAAGAAGATATAGAGATAGATGGCCAATAGAGACATGAAAAGATGCCCAACATCACTAATCATCAGGGAAATGAAAATCAAGCCCACAGTGAGATATCATCTCACAACTGTCTGAGTGGCTATTATCAAAAAGAACAAATAACAAGTGTTAGTGAGGCTGTGGAGAAAAGGAAACACTCATGCACTATTGGTGGGAATTCAAATTGGTACAGCCACTATAAAAAACAGTATAGAGTTTCCTCAAAATAATTAAAAATAGAACTGCTATATGATCCAGCAATTCCACTCCTGGGTATTTTTCCAAAGAAAACGAAAACAGTAATTTGAAAAGATATATGCATCCCTATATTGATTGCAGCATTATTTATAATGGCCAAAATATGGAAGCAATCTAAAGTATCCATCAATAGATGAATGGATAAAGAAGATGTAACATATATATTTATATATAATATATATTTATATAGTTTTATATAGTGGAATATTACTCAGCCATAAAAAGGAACGAAATTTGCAACAACATTTGAAACTTTTTTTTCAAAGTGTCAACCTTGTTTATAATTTCTTAAACATTTTATAAGTCTTGATATCTGCCTTAACCTTTTTTTAAAAAAAGAAAAAGTAAAAATCTTCCCTTCAATTTGCAGTCTCTTTTCCCCAAGACAGAAATAACCAGCATATAAGTGCACTTTTAACACTGTAGAAATAAAAATGAAATCATCTGAACTAATGTCCTAGTACCTAATATTTCCTTCCATTTGCAATATCAATGGACCTAGAGGATATTATGCTAAGTGAAATAAGTCACATAGAGAAAGACAAATACTGCATGATTTCACTTATATGTAGAATCTAAAAAATAAAACAAATGGACAAACAATAAAACAGAAACAGACTCATATCAGAGAATAAACTGGTGGTTGCCAGAGGAGTGGTTGGTGGCTGATGAGTAAAATAGGTGAGGGAGATTAAAGAGGTACAAACTTCCCTTTATAAAATAAATAAGTCACAGGGATGTAATGTACAGCATAGGGAATAGAGTCAATAATATTGTAATAACTTTATGATGACAGATGGTAACTAGACATCATATTGATGATTTTGTAATGTACAACAAAATTGAATCACTATGTTGTACACCTGAAACTAATATAATATTGTAAGAAAGAAAAAAATATGCTCTGAACAATTAGAAAAACCAATACCCACCCCTAGTTTTATATTATCTTGTCTACTGGAGAATTTTCCCATAAGTATGCCACCATTGGCTACTCTCATTACCTGATTGCTGGAGGCTGGAACCAAATCCATTGAATCTGTCTCACATAGCACTTATGAGGCTACTATGAAGCTACCACAATTAAGGCTACTATTAACAGGATTCCAAGCAGCAGGATGAGGGCAACCTACAGTGCTGACTTCAGCCACGCTGCCCAGAGTGCCGGGCCAACCAGCTTAACAAATCTCGTAAACCATCAAGGTCTACCTTAGAAAGCCAGGTGTCTTTCTCCTTAAGTTTCAGCATTGACCTTTCCACTTGGCCCTGGCATTACTCCAGGTACAGCAGAACGTATTAGTGATTGCACAGATTTCTCTTTGGCCCATGAGGAGGAAGTTTACGGCAATTCTATCATCCATAACAGGTCTGACCTACATGCCTTCCAGGGCCTGGGTGGTGTCATTGACAATTTCAGCTAAAGTAAAGGACAAATTTTATACTACCTTTTCTAATTGGATCACTTCCGTGTCCTATCATAGAGATTATTGCCTGCATAGTGTGCATAAATAAGGAGGGACATCTGAGAAGCAAGCTCATGTAACCAAGCCTAGCCTTGTTTGGGACAGGACTCTGCAGCCATCTGAAGGCATGATGATCCACTTACGATACTGAGAATTAAATCCCGTTAAACCAGCACTCCTGTGAGGTGCTCTAGCCGAAAATGGCAGGGATGTATGTCGCCTGCATTTTAATAAGAGGACTTAAAGTGTTAGATCTTCAGTTCTCAACCAGGAATGGTTTCACTACCACCCCTCACTCTCCTCACCCTACCCAGGACATCTGGCGATGTCTGGAGACACTTCTGGTTGTCACACTGGGGACCGGGGGAGTTGCTCCTGGCATCCAGTGATTACAGACCAGGGTTGCTTCTAAAGGACAGCCCTCTCACACAAAGGCTTAGATAAAAAGGGAATTTCGCTGACAGTGTCTGGGCAAAAAATACCCTTTGAAAAACACACAGACACGTGTTGTGTCACCACCTCTTCTTCAAATCATGCAAGTGTGGGAGTTTCTGGAAGGAACGATGGAATCCTAGAGGGACCCGGAGCAGCCTGACTAAGGGGCTGGTCACCTTGGGGTGCTTGCAGTACAGTCAGCACCTTGCTTACTCAGGTCACCCCAAAATATAGTGTTTCCTTAAACACTTGAAGGCCTCTCGAGAGGCCCCAGCCCCCCAAAGTGCAAGTCATTGTATTTTGGGAATACGATGCTTGGGAAGCTAGTTAATGTCTGACTTCCACACAAAAAGTACAGTCCTGAGGATGGACATGGTACGCTGGAAAGAAAGTTTTGTTTACAATTGTTGGGGACCCCCAAAGGGGACCTACATCAGTTGGGGGCACAGGCTGATAATGTTTCTAATGTGGACTTCTAGCCAATTGGTAAATCTTAGAGGCCCCAGTTCAGTTCAAATAACTGAGTCTAATCCTTGTTTTTAGAGGAAAGACATCTACATATGTATCTATTATCTATATCAATAGATACATAGACACATGATGTTGAAGAATTATCCATCTACCCTTGTTTTGTTAAGAATCTTGTTTGGCCCAGAATATATTTGAACTTGATCAATTGTTTTGAGCATCTGTAGAGATAATCATATAGTCTTTCTCCTTATATGTAGTAATATGGGAAATTACATTAAAGATTTCTAACTATTAGGGTATTCTTACGTTCTTAAAACAAACCCCATTTAGTCGTGTATCATAATTTCAGTGTGTTGTTGTATTCTGTTTGTTAATATTTTATTTAGGATATTTTAATTGATGTTGATAAGTGAATTTGGTCTGTAGTTTTCTTTTCTGTGTGATCTTTGTTAAACTTTCTATGTTATGCTCACTTCATTTAAGAAACATGGTCTGCATATAGTATTTGGAATTTATTAAGGTTTACTTCTGGCCTGCTACATAATAAAATTTAAAAAATATTCATCAGGGATTTGGAAAGACTGTGTAATTTTGTGTATTGGATAGCTTGTTAATTGTGTGTGGTTTAAATTCTCTATAACATTCCCCTCTCTGCCTCTGACCTCTGTCCCCTTTCTTTTAAGATAGTCAATGTCAACAGTTTCTGGTGCATAGTTCCAGAAAAAAACAATTATGTATTTAATATCATATATGTGAATACGCTTTTTAAATATAAACAATTAACTTGTTTTATAACCTATATTATTTTAATTTAATATAACTTGGAGATGTATTTTTAGCCAGACACATAGATAGACCTCATTGTTAATAGTTCTTTCTTTTTTATTTTAAAGAATAAATAAAATAGTCTCTTCTTCCCATGTAGTTAGATTTATTTTAGATGTATTTTGTTCTTAACATCTAGTTTCCTTGCATAATGATCAGAGAATGTGGCTGTATAGAATATTTGGAGTTTATTGAGATTTTCTTCATGGTCTGATACATAATAAAATTTTTAAATGTTCCATCGGGACTTGGAAAGAATGTACAGTTTTTGTATCTTGCCTGACTTATTAATTGTTTGTGATTCAAATTCTCTATAATGTTATGGAGTTTGACTACTTGACCTGCCAAGTCCTGGAGGTATGATTCTCCCATTATGACTGTGGTTTTGACAATTCTCCTTGCATGTCTAACCTTTTGGTTTTTATATATATTTTGATTACTGTTGTTTAGAATAAAATAGTTCTTGGCTCTTTTATCATTTTTGTGGATTGTATTTTTAAGTCAATATAAAATATCTCCCATTGCATTAATGATTTCTGCATTAAAATATATTTTTCTGACAAATATATTTTTACATGCCATTTAGTTTACATTTGGCTGACATATATATTTGTCTGCTTTTTATGTCCAACCAGTTACAGTTTGCTTTATGTATGTTTCATGAAAATAGCACATAGCTGGGTCTAACAGCTATAAGAAGTCTATAGGGTGTGTAATGAAATTTTTTGGCATCTCCCAGACCCAGATCTAAACCTTGACTCCACCATTTACTGGTCATGTGACCTCATAGAAGTTATTTAACTTCTCCAAGACTCAGTTTCCTCATCTGTGAATTGGGACACTACATTCTTAGTAGTTAGTACTTTGTATGGTAATAAAAAGGCAATTCAAATGAGGTTACATGCAAAGGAAATTTTCTGTGGTGTCTCATAAGAAGCAATAAAAACCAAAACATGAGGAAGGACGGGGTTACCCCTGCCCATCATTTATTCCTTTTCTACAACAGTGTCTCCTCATGCCCTTGTTATTTCCAACCAGAGACCCTGTTTATTCATAAACTTTAGCTCACACTGCATTTTGTTTATTGTCTGCCTTGGTGTTACAATGTAAGTCTGATGAGGGCAGCAAACCCATTGGTCTCCTTCGCTACCCTACTATGTGCCACACACTATCTCACCAGTGTGTGGCACTTAGTAAGTATGCAATTAAACATATTTGTAAAATGAAAACAGATGAACTGAATTGGGCCAACATGGTGGAGGGTAGAGAGGGAGAGTTATGGGTTGAATTGCATCCCTACAAAAAGATGTGTTGGAATATTAATGACCAGTACCTCAGAATGTGACCTTATTTAGTGACAGGGTGTTTGCAGATGTAGCAAGTAAAGATGAGGTGGGCCCTAATCCGATATGACTGGTGTCCTTATAAAATGGGAAAATTTGGACACAAACACAAACATGCACAGAGGACTATGTGACCAGATACAAGGAGAACTCCAGGTAAAAATTATGCTGCCACAAGCCGAGGAACATCTGGGGCTACCAGAGCTGGAAGAGGCAAGGAAACATCCCTCCCCTGCAGGTTTCGGAGGAAGCGTGGCCTTGTAAATACCTTGATTTGCGGCTCCTAGACTACAGAACCGTGAGACAGTACATTTACTTTGTTCTACGGTACCTAGTTTGTGGTACTTTGTTTCAGCAGCCCTAGGAAACTAACACAAGTGGGTCTCAGGTACCAAAGACTCACTCACCCCCAGCATCCCAGATGGTACATGGTTACAAGGTATTCACAGACCCCACTAGCTGGTGGCCTGGGCTGCTCTGAGTCAAGACAGGATCAGGAAATGCATGCATGAAACTGCAGGTAACAGACACTGATGAATCCAACGGGCTGTGCCTGAAAAACACCATGCCTGACCACTGACCACCGAGTTCAGCAGCACGGAGAAGGGTCCCTTTGGGGAAAAAGAACTTGTTTCTGACTCAGCACAGAGTTGGCTGCTGAGTGTCTGAGAAATCAGGATTGTGAAGGAAAACACGCAAACCTGAATGCGTATTCAATCACACACCACCCGTTTCAGAAGTAGAAATCAGGAAAGGAAAAGCCAGCCAGTACACGACTCTGAGCAGCATTTGCAACATCAGAGATAATTGTGGAATTAGGATTTTTCAAGGTTATTTAGGCAGAATAAATTAAACAGATCACTCGAGGAAAACTGAGGAGGAAAATGACCTGCTTCCCCGCCTCTGACCTTTAATTAGCCATGAAAAAGACAATGCTTGAAAAATTCCTGTGTCTTTCCCACCAAACTGGAACGTTTCAAAGTGCCTCAAGAACGGTGCTTTTTGTGTGGAAAGATTCTCAGTGACAGTCAGTTTATTTTTATTTATTTATTGGCCGCACCTGGAGGCATGCGGCATCTTAGTTCCCCGACCAGGGATTGAACCCATGCCCCCTGCAGTGGAAGCGCAGAGTTCTAATCACTGACCACCACGGAATTCCCGATAGTCATTTTAGAAAGTTGATTGGACTGACCAAAATTAATGAGATTTGAATCCCAGATAAGGAAATATCCACATGTATAAGACATTCTAATGAACACCACTGGATTATGGACACATGTTTCTATGCAAGAAGCTTAGAATACACCCACCATTAGAAGACGAATCATTAAATTCAGATGATTTTGCTTACCTTTCAATAAATGCAGTTCAAGTCTGTTCTTTCAGTACCATCTCCAAGTATAATCTCCAAAAATATTCCAAAGGGTTTTCTTTTAGATTTTGTTTCTGAATTCAAAGCTTTCCATTGGTTTCAAGTGAATAATCAGGGTCTTTTGATAAAAGTCAAATAAACTTAGTTTCGATAATTTTAATTTAGCTGAGACTAAGAGGCTTTTGGTTTCATTCCCATCACCCTATCCTGATTTTGTTATTTTTAGGTTGACTTTTTTAAAATGCTATACAAAAAAAAAAAAAAAAGTAGGGAAAGCTAAAAGTGAGTTAAGAGGAATAAATTAGGAGGTTGGGATTAACAGATACATGCTACTATACATAAAATAGATAAACAACAAGGACCTACTGTATAGCACAGGGAACTATACTCAATATTTTGTAATAACCTATAATGGGAAAGAATCTGAAAAAGAAAATATATATCTAGGTATAACTGAATCACTTTGCTTGCACCTGAAACTAATAGGACACTGTAAATCAACTATACTTCAATAAAATAAAATAAATTAAAAAAAAAACCCAACTCATTACTCACTTAGCATGGAGAATGCATACATTCAAAAAAACATGAGTTACATATGATCACATTTATTTTGACCAATATGTAATTCTTCATCTTAACTTTATCATTGAAATATTAGAAAAACATGAACACTTTTACAATCCGAAGGGGAGATATGATGTAAAGTTGGGTTCTGAGCAATGGCTTCCTCTCTTCCTACTCTGTGAAGGAATCCAATTCTTTTTTTTTTTTTTTTTTTTTTTTTTTTTGCGGTACGCGGGCCTCTCACTGTTGTGGCCTCTCCCGCTGCAGAGTACAGGCTCCGGACGCGCAGGCTCAGCGGCCATGGCTCACGGGCCCAGCCGCTCCGCGGCATGTGGGATCTTCCCGGACCGGGGCACGAACCCGTCTCCCCTGCATCGGCAGGTGGACTCTCAACCACTGCGCCACCAGGGAAGCCCAGGAATCCAATTCTTAATGAAGTAGAGTCAGTTCAAAAGCTGAGGGAGGCTGAACTGAACTGATGGGCCCGTATTCTGGTTCGTTGTCAACGAATTCAAATAATGATGCAACAATTCAAAGAGTGCATTTTAAAAGTTTTCAGACAGGTACTTTCTTGAAGTTTAATCAAAGCTCTATATTTGACTTTGTATGTTATCTGGGACATATAGCTACATTGAGGTACAAATTTCATCTCCGCCAGTTAACTGTGGAGTTGTCACCTAGGTCCTGCATCTGATGACCCAGCATCTCTGTTATTAAGTGTTGGAGCCCCTCACCTTAATTTTCTCCTAGGCTGTTGATCACCAGGTAATCTGAAGAAGGTCACTGCCCTCAGTAGAGGGAAACAGGGGTAATCTGTGCTAATGTACCTTTAGAATACTTCCCAAAGTCTTTCTTATTCGAATATTGTCAAGTTTCTCCACCAAAATTGGGTTGTTACTGAGCTGCCTTTCCATTGGAGGAAGACTGTATATCTGTACCCAATATGCAATTAACAAGAGGGCGGCATTGATAGCTACGCTCTTGATGGCTGGTCTGCTGGGCCTACTTGCTGAGGAGACGGTTGATCCCATACGGCAGCTGGGGTTGATATCAAGGACAAGCAGGAAGAGCCATTCCCCTGGTAGGAGGCAGTTATCTGCATCCACCCTCAGCGGTCCTCACTGTGATTAACCCAGAAACCCTCCATGCAGTGGCTTCAATTTCTCTGTATCTGCTCAAAGTACTCAGCTAGCAAGTTATTCTAATCAAGGGACTGCTGCTTGCATCAAAAAACCTTGCACCCCAGCAGGCGGATAATAGTTATATCTTCTGAAAGTCAATAACCTTGACCCGTCCTGCTCCTCAGGCTCATACCCTCCTTGTGTTTTTCAGTTATTTGGGGCATTTAAAAATTACTCCAACTCTGGGCTGCAGCAGTCACACTGATACCATCTTCTCCTTCTCCCTGGCACAGGAACTCAGCACAACTGACTGTTTGGATATTTCTGGCCTGAAATCTTTCTCCTACCCTGCTCTGCGGTGCATACTGGTTCTCTGACATGTCTGCACTCATACCCATCAATTAGTATGGCAGGATGCCCACTTCTACTAGGTATGGAGCCAATTTCAACAAGGCGATGTGCCAATCCCATCCTGGCTCAGACAGGGACTGAAGCAAGTGACACAACATGTCCATGGAGATCCTTGCTGGTGGACAGAGCTGCCAAAGTGGGACCTTGTGTTTCTCTCCAGGGAACTGTCACCGTGGAAATCTTTAATCACTGTGCATCATTTCTACGCTATCCTTTCTCTTGTTAGAAAAGAAATCTGCATTATCGGGTACTGTGGATCCAAGACTCTGAAATATTCTCTTGTACAACCAGAAGAGAGAAACGTGGGTATTACCAAGCATGGAAGGTCACAATAAGAATTGTGGGGTCATCCTTCCTCCCCAAAGCTGAGAACTGCCCTGACAGACAGGAAAGCATGATCACAGACAGACAGCAAAGCCCTCTGTGTGCTGGTGTTGGGACCTAGGAAAGGTGACTCTGGTGGTGCTAGAGAAGAGAGAAACACTACTGTAAAAGTACTGTAGAGTTGCCCTTTCCCAAGAAGTTCTCCCTTCTGGCTCATGAAGAAAGGCCTCAAATGAATTAAGATGCTAAAAGAGCAGAAGGAACTGGTAGAATATAGGAGTAGGATGATCAAGATAACCTCTCATTAGTTTAGGGGCTTCCCTGGTGGCGCAGTGGTTGAGAGTCCGCCTGCCGATGCAGGGGACGCGGGTTCGTGCCCCGGTCCGGGAAGATCCCACATGCCGCGGAGCGGCTGGGCCCGTGAGCCATGGCCGCTGAGCCTGCGCGTCCGGAGCCTGTGCTCCGCAACGGGAGAGGCCACAGCAGTGAGAGGCCCGCGTACCGCAAAAAAAAAAAAAAAAAAAAAAGATAACCTCTCATTAGTTTAAATAATGTACAAAGAAAAAAAATCTGTGAAGCTTTGTTCTGACTGCCCCCCACCCCCCTGCAAAAACATAAAAAAGCCTGTCCATGTAAGAAGTGTCCTCAAGGTGGAATGAACTTTTTTAGTAGTGAGTCCAGTTCAGGTAAGTGGCCTGGAGCCATCTGCATGCAGGAAAACAAGGGTAATAATATTAACAGTGTTTTCTATTTTAGTGAAGAGGTTTGCTGTATGAATTTTTTATGTAACTCTGTTTTCCCATTGTTTCCTGAAGTAAATGTACAATTGCTTTTTTTAACAAGGAAAAAATACAAAAATAAAAAACTCACTTCAGAAAAATAAGACGGCAAGGTATAAAAATGAGACAAACTACTGTCAAAGGAATTTGGGAGAAAGGAGCAAAGGTCACTAGGCATTTTCAGCAAGTAAGAGCATTCAAATAAAAGGAAGATTGGCAAAGAGGAGGAATCACTAATGAAATGCAAGAAGACTTCCCAGAGCTTGTGCCTTGCAGTCTGTCATAGAGTAGACATAATGGAGCCCTCGTTCACAGAGATGAATGAAAATTGGGGACCTGTGGTCACTAACCGGGCTCAGGAGTGTTTCCAGTTATACTTAGTAAATATTTGCCAATGCAAACCTTGTGCGTCGGGAGCTGTCTGCGCCTCAACTCTGGGTGCTGCTGTTACCGCAGGCTCCTGATGCCCCAAGTGGGCTATGCTCTGGGTCCCTGAGTCAGTGGCGTGCTGGAACCATGTAGACGGACAACAGCTGGTGGTGACATACTCAGGAATTTTGCCTGTCGTCATCAAACAGGCATTATTAAAATCTAAATTACATAAACTTACAATTAAATAAATTATATTAAAAACAAAAACAATACTTTCTCAAAACTCATCAGTTCCTAATTATTTTACTATGATCGTAACGTTTACCTGACTCTATCGAATCTGTAGAGTGAAATTATTATGTGAGGAGGGGTTACTGTCTATCTTCTCCCACCTCCATCTTTGATGGCATCACATTGGCAGCTTGAAACTGGCCATGGTGGGAATGTTTACACCGTGAAAATCAGCAAGTTCTACACACTGGGACTTTTACTTTTTTATTTTCTAGAGAGCTGATTGTTCAAATGTATTGGCACCCCACTGCTTGAAATCCACAGAAACCAAACTTCCGTGTTCTGTAATCAGGTGACCAGCCTCCTTCACACCACCTTCTATGTGCTTTGGCTGCCTTTTCCCAAAGCTGAGGTTTGCTTTGAATTTCCAGAGCCCCAAAAAGGTGGTGGAAAAGGTTCTTTTAGTCTTTTTTCTCTCCCAAGGACTCAGGCATATATGTGATGTTGGGTGGGACATGAGGGGGAAATGACACCACAGTGTCCTCGGAGCTCCCTTCCTCGGAACCCGAGGGCCACCCAGTGTGTTGTCTCCTCTCTTAGAACCATCTTCCCCAGGAGGCTCCTCAGGCCCCGGTGGGCACGCACTCTGCCACCAACCCTCAAGATCTGCTTAGCCGCAAAGCTTCCGAGGCGACAGGTGAAGGGAAGGTCAGGCTGCAGTGATGCCAATGGGAATAAAAGAGAAAAAAACAAAACAGGACAGATCTGAGGAAGAAGGAAGAAAGGGTGACGCTTTACATCTCATTCGTTACAGGTGATGAAAGAGAAGATTGAGACCAAGATAACTCAGTTTCACAACCTTTGACCCCACTAGGAACAATCAGGACTACAGAGAAGAATAACTTCTGTCAGAAACTCATACCTGAGAGTACAGCATTTCCATTTGGCATCCTAAGAACAAGGAGTGACAATGATCAAAGTGTGGCAGTGATAATATTGGCTTGAAATACTTCTCCAAAAAAAAAAAAAGCCTGTTTAATTCATATATATGGAATCTAGAAAAATGGTACAGATGAACCTATTTGCAGGGCAGGAATAGAGACGCAGATGTATAGAATGGACATGGGGACACGGGTTGGGGGAAGCGGGGATGGGATGAATTGGGAGATTGGGATTGACATATACACACTACCGTGTGTAAAACAGATAGCTAGTGGGAACCTGCTGTGTAGTGCAGGGAGCTCAGCTCGGTGCTCTGTGGTGACCTAGAGGGGTGGGATGGCGGGGGTGGTGGGAGGGAGGTCTAAGAGGGAGGGGGATATACGTATACATAGAGCTGATTCACTTTGTTGTACAGGAGAAACTAACACAACATTATAAAGCAATTATACCCCAATTTAAAAAAATGAAAAGCAGCTATTCGAAACTTCTAAAAAAAAATAAAATACTGTAGGGAGAGTTTAAATGTCCATTCAATTTGATGACATTTCTTTTGCTCCTTATCTCGACCCCTTAGGGCATCGGACAGTTGGATAGTGCGGGTCATGGCCTCTTTGTTTTTTTTGCGGTATGCAGGCCTCTCACTGTTGTGGCCTCTCCCGTTGCGGAGCACAGGCTCCGGACGCGCAGGTTCAGCGGCCATGGCTCACGGGCCCAGCTGCTCCGCGGCACGTGGGATTTTCCCGGCCCGGGGCACGAACTCGTGTCCCCTGCATCGGCAGGCGGACCCTCAACCACTGCGCCACCAGGGAAGCCCGTCATGGTCTCTTTGAAATATTCTCCTCGCTCAGCTTCCACATCAGTCAGGGAGGGAGGAGGGAGGGAGGGAGGGGTTTATTTTAAGGAATTGGCTCACAGGACTGTGGAGGTCGGCAAATCTGAAATTTGTAGGACAGGTCAGCAGACTGGAAACTCAGGCAGGATTTCTGTTAGTCTTCTTATTCAGGAAACCTTGGTCTTTCCTTTTAAGGAAGGCCTCCAACTGATTGAATGAGGCCTAGCCATATTATCCAGGGTGATCTCCTCTGCTTAAGTTTGTAAAGATTAATCACATCTACAGAATACCTTCATGGCAACATCTAGACTAGTGTTTGACCAAATAACAGGGCACCACAGCCTCGCCAAGTTGACTTAAAATTAACCATCACAGCTTCCAAGCAAGACCTTCCTCCTGACTGCTGGGATCCCTTCTCATAAGTCTCTTGCCAGCCTCTTCTTCTGCTGGACCCCTTTTAAATGTTGATATTCTCCAGTATCCATCTAAGTTTGAGGTACAGTTTTTAAGAGTTAAAAGAAATTTTATAAATGTGTGAACAGACATAGAACTGTGAAAAGCACATAATATGCCTAAGTAAATGGTGAAACTTAAGACATGATTTTATTTGTTCTGAGGTAGCATAGCTTTCGTTGGGACAGAAAATTAAAATAAGGAATCAAAATAAGCACTGTTTGTTATCTTTAAACTTTTGGAACATGACATGCCTAGAGTTTCCCATGTTTCATCTTCAGCCCTCTTTTCTTCCCATGCAACATTTTCTCTTTGGGGATCTGATCTATATCCATCCTTCAGCGACGCTAGTGTCTCCAAAATGATGTTCCAAGGAACACTAGATTCCATGTATAAATAAGGTTGAGAAATGCTAGCTAGAGACCTCTTGCTCTTGGAGAATTGCAATCCGTATTGTCAAACTAAAGGCTCTGAGAAGTCCTGCAGTAACAGGGAAACATGGCCCTGAATCTGCATTCTGAGCCCTAAGTTTCAGAATGATGCTTCCAATTGCTTACTGTATGTTACACTTAGATGTCCCATGCAATTCAAAGTTAAAATGATCAAAACTGACATTATTTTGGGACTTCCCTGGTGGTCAAGACTCTGTGCTACCAATGCAGGGGGCAAGGGTTCTATCCCTGGTCGGGGAACTAATATGCCACGTGGGACAGCCAAACAACAACAAAAAATAATGTCATTATTTTGCCTGAGCCAAAGTGTCTCCTCTTATGTTCCTTTTCTCCTATAATCCTTATCTTTTTCTCATAGTCGGTACCTGCGTTGTCCAAAAAAAACGAAAACAAAAAACAAGACTTGCAAGGCCATGCAGACTCTTTCTCTCCCCTCGTGGCTCCCCATTTGCTAGTTTATTTCCTTAGGTCTGTTGAATCTACCTTCTCAGACTGTCCTGTGTGCCCCTGTCTCCACCCAAGCTGCTCCTGCTTCCCCTCTGCCCTCCATTTTCCCTTTATCTGTAACAGTAACCTCACTGCTTCCGCTGCCTCTGGAAAGACCATCTTCAAACACAAAGTGATGACATGACTTGTGGTCGACACCCACGAGTGGCTTCTTGCTGACTCCAGGTAATGTCACAACTCTCATCGTGGATGGTGTTACACATTTAATTTAAGATGAAGGGCTGAAGTTTTCTTTGTTCCTCCTGAGTAATTTAAAGAAAAATCCTCTACTTTCCTTGGAGATGCAAATGTGTCTCTGTTGGATTTGAAAAGGCGTCGACAGTATTCAAGTGAGGTTTGGGAAGCAGAAAAGTAGAGAAGCATTATTGATGTCTAATTATTATTATTTTTAGTCATTTGTTTCTGACCATGGAAAATTGAGAGCTGACTTTTTAGGGAATCATTACATCAAATAGTCTGAATCAGTGTTTGATTGACTTGGGAAAATGGAATACTTAATACTACTACAGTGGACTTCCTCACAGATCAGAAAAATTCTGACTGCTCTTTAAAAAAAAAAAAGACTTCTAAAAACTTCTAGAGATACAAGATGTTGTAATATGAAAAAGAGCAGGTTGCAAATTAAAAGTTTCACCTTGACACGCTCAAGTGGTGACACTAGTATATTTTTCTATACAAGGAAACACAAATTCTGGAAGAATACATCCCACACTATTAATCGAGTTTATCCCTAGGGAAAATAAATTGGTCATTTTCATATTCCTCTATCTGCTTAACTGTGTTTCCTAACATGTCTACAATGAATATGAATTATTTTATAATAAGTAAAAAAGTGTGGTTTTAAAAAAATTATTTGAAAATCTTGGCAGCTTGCCAGACTGACCGATCTTAGTCTACTTATATCCAAGATGACCTCAATTTACCTCTTTTCCCTCAGTTTTGTTTCTCTTCCAGAAGAACAGCATGTCAATTTGAACTAGTCAATAGCGTGCTTTCCGTGCTCATCCAACATATTTTCCATGAGAAGGTAGTTCAACCCAGCCATGATGACAACCCTTCTAAGAAAACCCTGGCTACTCTGTCTGAGAGTTTAAAAGTAAAAATTGCAAACTGGCTTAATCTCAAAATACATAAAGGATGAATACTGATATGCAGAAAAAAATAACTTAAAGACCTCTTATCTAAGCTATGCTTACTGTTTATTTGGATTTATTTGTATACCCAACCCATTCTAATAGCCTAGATATTTTATCATTTCTGCATGGATTTCCCCCCCTTTTTTTCTTTATAAGTGGTCTTATTATGGCTGGAATGCTTAATGATTAACTTTGCCTTTTTTTTTTTTTCCAAACAGATTTCAAGCCTAAGTACCTAAAAATGTTCATTTTTCTTTACTTTACTTGGAGGAGGTAGGTATATGTCTCTACTTATTTATTTTCAAGTTTTTATTTAAAAAGTACTTTCCTTTTCAATATGCTAAAACAGAAGTAATTCTGAAACTATTATACATGGCTTTTGAGATTTTTATTTTTATTCCAAGAATTAATTTTAAAACAAATTGCTATAATGTTGATCCCAATATCTGAGGGGAAAAGAGCACACATAGTTCATTCAATTAGGGCGACTATCTTTTTTCACTATTCTGTTTAATAAGTTTAACAAAATTTAAAGCACACACTTTAAAAATTTCTGAAAGGGCTTCTCTGGTGGCACGGTGGTTGAGAGTCCGCCTGCCAATGCAGGGGACACGGGTTCGTGCCCCGGTCCAGGAAGATCCCACACGCCGCGGAGCGGCTGGGCCCGTGAGCCATGGCCGCTGAGCCTGCGCATCCGGAGCCTGTGCTCCACAACGGGAGAGGCCACAACAGTGAGAGGCCCGCGTCCTGCAAAAAAAAAAAAAAAAAAAAAAAATTCTGAAGTAAGTCAAAGTCTTTTCTCCTCAAAAGGATCACAACCCAGAACTCTTTTTACTTCTCCAGATAACATGACATACACTTAATAGAGTTCTCAGGCATCTGATTATTGAGTGCCCCCAAAGTTTAATAAACATGGTAGTTTAAAAAATGCAACATTTTTGGGGCTTAGTTCTTAAGAGCAAAGTTATCCACAGAACGTTCTGCGAAGATGGGAAAGTTCTATATAGGTGCTGTCAATACTGTAGTCCTAGCCACTGCGACGGTTGAGCACTTACAGTGTGGTTAGGGTGACTGAGAAGCTGAATTTTAAATTTTATTTAATTTTAATGAATTCACTTTTAAATAGCCACATGTGTCCAGTAGCCACTGATTGAACTCACAGCTCTAAAGTTATAATCGGTTGAATTATATTCAGATAAAAGTATTCATGGATATTTGCCACTTAGTAATGTTCCTTTTGCCTTAATAAAGTCAACGTTGGGACTTGCCAAATTTCCCCAAAAGAGTAAATTACCTGTTTTCATTACCTCTTTACTTCCAATTCTTCCCTGGCAGATGGTAGGAAATGAGAGCTTCATCTATTTCCCCTGAGAATGCGTTGGCACGTCACTCCATCCCAGTAATAGTCTGGTTGAGCCCTGGGGGCTCTCCTGATGAGCCTCTGACTGATTAAAAAACTGAAGTCCTTTATTTTCTACTTATAGGAGCACAATGAGTCAACAGTAAAACTTTTATTTTTATTTTATTATTATTATTATTTTTGCGGTACGCAGGCCTCTCACTGTTGTGGCCTCTCCCGTCGTGGAGCACAGGCTCTGGACGCGCAAGCTCAGCGGCCATGGCTCACGGGCCCAGCCACTCCACGGCATGTGGGATCTTCCCGGACCGGGGCACGAACCCACGTCCCCTGCATCGGCAGGCGGACTCTCAACCACTGCGCCACCAGGGAAGCCCAAAACTTTTATTTTTATATATGACTGAAGAGTGTTTACTAGTAATCTACTAACAGTTAATAGGGCTTACTTTTCTGGATCTAGAGGTGATAATTAATTACATTCCTGTCCCCACCTGTATTAGTTAGGATCCCAATAGGAAACAGAAGGCACACGCAAAGCTGTAATTAAAGAGAATTTTAAAAAGGACACTCTACAAATGTGTGGGCTGTGTTAAAGGAAACCTACTAGGAGTGGTGGGTATCCTAGGGTCAGAAGCAGAGGTGAGCTCCTGGACCAGATAGGGCAAGGGAGAAGGTGGTTTTGGAACTATTTGAGAGTTGCCGTAGGAGAAGATTGTTTGATAGGAGCTGTGCTCTTTGTTAAAGGGACACAGCCAACAGTGGCAACATTACTCCGGTCCTATCCTCTGATCTCTTGGTGTATCGCATTGGCTAAACCAACTAGAAGCTAGAAAACTGGGGAACCTCTAGATATAGTCTCTATAGGCAGCCTTCCAGAGCTCAGACATTTGGATAAACATGGGTAGGAGATCTGGAGAGGCAACAGAAAATATCCAACTACCTCTCCCAAGTTGGAACCAATTGAGAGAGGCACAGATGGTTCTAAATCAACCACGAGAGACCTTAGATGGTTATAAAAATATCTGCTTTATTACTTATGAAAGCTGCATTCAGTGACAATGTTTTGATGTGTGCACTGAACCAGGTTTACGCATGTCCCCAGACTCACAGCCTCACCTGCCCTCATTGGAGAGCCTTGCCCACCACCACTGTCACCTAAGTTAAGCAGCACCAGTTTCTAACACCACTAGTTATCTTGCCCCCCTGGCTATAGAGTGCCCCAGACTGCCTACCACTGCAAGAGCTACAGCAGCTTTACCACCAAGGGCTGGACGCTCTGGATCATCCCACTTACTTCTGGACTCAGATGAAGGGCCACACAGTGGATTATGGAATATGGCTTCCCCAGCAGCCACCTTGGAGTGTACGGGTTGTCAATTCATAGGGCAAACTTTGACAGTGAAAAACAACAGACGACATGGGGGTGAGGAACCAGCAGATAAAGTCTTCTTTCTTCCCAATAGACTGTTCTGAGCTGGTTTTCTCCAAACATCCTATCTGGAGACTGAAATGTTCAAATAACTGGCTGTATCTTCTTGTATAACCCTGGCCAGGTCAGTCACGTACCATCTTATATTTGCTGTCCCTCTTCCCCGCCTGTGGCCTGTGGTAGGTTACAGATGGCAGCATATTCTTGTTATGCTTTCCATTGAGAAGTGGAGTTTAATTTCCCCTCCCCTCGAATCTACACTGGTCTTAGGGACTTGCCTGATTAATAGAATGTAATTGGAGCAACATTCTTGGATTTCGTCTTGCAATGTCTGCCTGGTTCTCCTGGAACCATAATGCTGAGAGAAGCCCACACCACATGGAGAATCCACATGGAGAATCCACATGGAGAATCCACGTAGCCCAGCTGAGCTCCCAGCCAAGAGCTAGCATCAATTACCAGCGATCCCAGACCATGTGAGTGGGGACGCCATCTTGATAGTGGATCGTCTATCCCAACCACCAGAGCTGATGCCACGTGGAGCAGAGGTGGATCACTCATTCCCATCCTTCCCAGGTTCCTCACAAAATCAGGGCAGAATAAAATGATTATTTTAGGCCACTAGGTTCTCGGGTAGCTTGTTATATAGCAATAGAAAACCGGAACACTGCCCTCAATAGACTGTTGTTAGAAGTGCCTACTTTCAGGGATATATGGCATTGGGAAGCTGACTAGGGTGTTGCTTAATTTGAATACTTTAAAAAATCAATAATTATTGAGCAGAAGGCTATCATTGCCTTCCACGAGGGAAAACTGTACTCCATCATTGAGTTTCTAGATCTAAGTCAGTTAACAAACCCAGAGCCCATTGATTGAAGGAGATGCTGGATCCCCTTGAGGAAGGACCCTCTAATGCCACTGAAAGTATATACAAGTATATATACTTGATCCTTCCCCGGAGGGAACCGAGACAATTTGCCCGGGTAACTATACGCTGAGGAAAGGGTCAAACCTAGACTTTTCAAGGGCCATTAGCTACAGTGCATGAGATGATCCTGATATCAGGAGACTTGAATCACCAACACAGTCCTCTGGTTAAAACAGGCTTACGGAGACCAAGTCCATCTAATGGTGGGTTCAGTGGTTTTGGATACCCGCTTTGTGATTACTTCCCTGGTTTCTGAACGTATAATCAAGACAGATATACTTAGCTCTGGCAGCATCCTCAAATCAACGACCTGTCCTGTGAATTAGCGTGACTGTGGTAGGAACGGTTAAACTCAGCACTACTGCCATTTGGAACCAGACAATTCTTTGCTGTGTGGTATTCCCTGGGCATTGTAGGATATTTAATAATGTCTCTGTCCTCTCCCCATTAGATGCCAGTGAGACGTAGTTGTGACAACCAAAACCATTTCCAGACATTGCCAAATATCCCCTAGGAGGGCAAAATCGCCCCTGATTGAGAACCACTGGCTATGTGTAAGCCCCTGAAACTCCCTTATCCCCTGTCATTTGCAGGAGTAATACCACAGTCCTTGAAGAATGACAGAGATTAACACCATCATTAAAGATGGAGGGGTTCTCATAACATTCTCTTTTGAGTCAACTCTCTGGCTTCTGTGAAAATCAGAGAGAACATAGGGCATGACAGTGAACTACTGCAAATTTAACAAGTGATAGAGCTGAGCACAGCTACTGTGCCAGATGTGGTGTCTCTGCCTCAGCCGCCACGCCTCTAAGGCTCTGACACTACCTCTGTCATGAGCGTCACAATGAAAGCCATAACAGCCTTGGTCCCTAGAACTAAACTGATAGGACTTGCTGAGGATCTAGCTCTTCTCACCCAGTGGGTGTGGGATCTGACTTCCCCATCAGTTGCCTGGAAGTGTGGGTGATACAACCTCCAAGTGTTAGGGAGTACATGCCATCTGGAGCAAACTTTTTTTTTTTTTTTTTGCGGTACACAGGCCTTGCACTGTTGCGGCCTCTCCCATTGCGGAGCACAGGCTCCGGACGCGCAGGCTCAGCGGCCATGACTCACGGGCCCAGCCGCTCCGCGGCATGTGGGATCTTCCCGGACCGGGGCACGAACTCGTGTCCCCTGCATCGGCAGGCGGACTCTCAACCACTGCACCACCAGGGAAGCCCTGGAGCAAACTTTGACCCATGCGAGACAGTATACAGAATGGGAGGGGGATGAACTAGTAAATAATTTTTCTCCCTTCTCCCACCAAAGAACTTTTCTGAGACAGTGGTTCCACACAGTTTGTGACATGTGACAAGGTAATTGGCTGTGTTTTAATTTTTTTGTAACGCCATGGCCAGCTTAGTGATACACCTACCACTTTATATTGGCTCTCCTTTCTTCCCTTCCTCACACGTTTTCCCTCATTCCAGTTGCCATGGGATTGCACCCCTTCCCAATAAAAGTTAGCCTGTAGGTTTCATCTCAGGTTCTATTTTCTAGGAAACTCATGCAACAAACAAATTGCAAAAAAAATAAGTTTCTGGGGACTTCCCTGGTGGTCCAGTGGCTAAGACTCCATGCTCCCAATGCAGGAGGCCTGGGTTCGATCCCTGGTCAGGGAACTAGATCCAACATGCCGCAACTAAGAGTTTGCATGCCGCAACTAAGATCCCACATGCCACAACTAAGGATCCTGCATGCTGCAACAAAGATCCTGCAAGGGGCAATGGAGATCCCAAGTGCCGCAACTAAGACCTGGCACAGGCAAATAAATAAATATTTAAAAAAAAAGTTTCTGAGTATTTCTATCAGAATAAAATTTACCCATCCAATAAAAGGCAGAAGTGGAAAAATATGGTATTGCCAGTTGAGACAGGCCAGCTTTTTCATGGTAGAGAAGTGTAGAACACAGAAAGAAGTGGTGTTGTCAGAGATACTTAATTCCTTCTCCCAAACTCACCAATCAAATTATTTACTTCTCCTTCTGTTGGGACATGTGAGCAAGGGGCAATGACAGTCCAGGAGAGATTCTGTCCTATGTTGCTTCAAGGACATGTGAGGTCAGGAGAGTTTTATCCTCCTTTCACCATGGTGACTAATGCTTGGCATTTATACCTTTTGTAATTGTCCCACAGTTCTTAGATATTCTGCTCTATCTTTTTCACTATTTTTCCTTTTTGTATTTCAGTTTTAGAAGTTTCTATTGACTCAAGTATCAAGCTCACTGATTCCTTCCTTGGCTGTGTCCTGTCTATTGCTAAGCCAATCAAAGGCATTCTTCATATCTGTTACAGCGTTTTTGATTTGTAACATTTCCTTTTGATTCTTTCTTAGAATGTCCATCTCTCTGCTTATATTACCAGTCTCTTCTTGTATGTTGTCCACTTTTCCATTAGAGCCCTTAGCATATTAATTATGTTGTTTAAAATTACTAATCTGCTAATTCCAAAGTCTCTGCCAGGGACTTCCCTGGTGGCGCAGTGGTTAAGAATCCGCCTGCCAATTCAGGGTACACGGGTTCAATCCCTGGTCCAGGAAGATCCCACATGCCATGGAGCAACTAAGCCTGTGTGCCACAACTACTGAGCCTGCATGCCACAACTACTGAAGCCCGCGCGCCTAGAGCCCATGCTCTGCAACAAGAGAAGCCACCGCAATGAGAAGCCCACGCACCGCAACGAAGAGTAGCCCCCGCTCTCCGCAACTAGAGAAAGCTCGGGCGCAACAATGAAGACCTAACACAGCCAAATAAATAAATAAATAAATCTTTAAAAAATAATAAAATAAATAAATACATCTAATACCTCTTTTCAAACGAACAAACAAAGTCTCTGTTATATCTGAGTGTGGACCTGAAGCTTGCTCTGTCTCTTCAGGGTGTGTTTTTTGTCTTTTAGTATACCTTGTAATTTTTTTGTTTAAAGAAGAACACAATTTACTGGATAAAAAGGACCAAAGTAAATAGACCTTTAGTATAAAGTTTTATGTTTAGCTGGCTAGGAGTTAGGCTATGTTTACTGTTTGCTATAGCTGTAGGTATCCGAGGCTAAAATTTCCTCTGGTGGCTTTGTTGCTTTCCCCTCTGTGTTTTCCTAGAGACTTCTTCTTAAATAAAGTCTGAAGTGTGCAGTTATTTCAGTCGTAATCCCCTGATATTATACCGGAGCCCTACTTATGTGTTGGTAAGATGTGGGGGAAGGAAAAGCATTCTATGGTCCTAGGATTAGGTCTTAGTCTTTTAATGAGCCCATGCCCCTGAGCTGTGACCTTCACAGGGGCTTCTCAGGTTTTTATTTTCTCCCTCTTAGATGAGACAGGAAGACTAGATGGGACTGACATTGGGTATTTCCCTACTCCTAGGTCATTAGGCTCTGGTAAAAGCCATGTTGGTTAGGCTTTTGTAAAATATTTTCCTTGAGGGCAGGACTTACTAAGAACAGGGAGTTCTGGGCTGTTTCGAAATGGCTACATTTGCCCTCTCCATGGTAGAAGCACAAGGGGATTTTTCTCTACTCTTCACTGTGAGAACTGGTTCAGGATTCTGGAGGTAAAACCCACCAAAGTGTGGAGACCACCTAAGACTGGGAAACCCTGGCATTTTTAACTCTCAGACTTGTCCACGCCGAACTGCCAGCAATTACCTACTTACAGTTTAGGTTTCCTGCCCCCTGCTCTGGTTTTGCAGAGCTCTCTGCTCTGGGAAGCTTTCACTCTCTAGCCACCTTTCTGCTTCTCCAACTTTGGGGGCAGAGGTTTGCCCTGTGACCTCAGTTCTCTGACGGATCTAAGAACAGTTGTTGATGTTCCATTTGCTCAGTGTTTTTTGTTTGTTTGTTTTGTGACTAGGTATGATAACTTCTGCTTTATTTATGTTAATAAAGTTTAATGAAAGTTTTGACTCAATATTTTACTAATAAGCCTGCCTCCCACGCCTGGCAATACTGTGAAATTCTTCCTGTGTGTGTATAAACATATGCAGATGAGGAAAAACAGAAAATGGAACTAATAACACATGAAAGGTAAGATCTGGTATGGTATGTGTGCCATGAGGTCTTGCGCTCTGCCTGAGTGAGCCAGGGTCCTAGTTTAGGAGCCCCTCTAGTATATTATGACCTTGCCGCCTATATTCCAAGAATATTGTTTGGTTCCCATGCCTCGACTGAATCCAAAATCTCACCCACTACCTCCTGTCACACTTAGAAACTAAGAGACAACAACAAAAGATGTTCCAGCCATATGCACAGCCATGAATATTGTGCCAAGATTCCAGTCATGTCCTCATTTCCTCTCCTACTCCAGCAAGACATCAAGAAGCCATTCATCCCTTGCCCTTAAAAAACAGGAAAGAGGTGGCCTGAGAAATTTGCCTTGTCTCTTTTCTCTCGACCCTCACCTGGCCCCCTTCAGGCCTCTAGATCTGAAGGTACCTCCTAAGCAGAAGGCAATACCAATCTTACCAAGAAAGAGAAGGGAAACTACATATCCTTCCAAAAGTACATCCTCTCATCCTTGATGTGTGAGGGGAAGGGCATCATCCTCCAGTGAGCTATTAGGACCTCTATATACCATCTGCCTCAGAATCAATGGTCTACCTACTAAAATCGCACATGCCTGGGCCTCTGTCCAAGTTTACCAAACCGGCATGTCTACATTAATAACGTGCTCCCTTGATTCTCTTGTGCACATCAGAGTTTGAGAACCACTGGGTTATAGTAGCCTGGGGGTGGAAGGGCAGGCGTGTGGGGTAGTAGTCGCCATCAATATTTGAATGGGTACACATTTTTATGTCAAAGTCATCATTCAAGGATCAGTAGCCCATGGACCTAGGGCCACATGTAGTCGTTTAGAGCTTGAAGTATGATCCTTTGAGCAACCGTGAAGAAAAAATTTCCATTACAAACTCTATACATAAGGTAATTTTATATATTCTGAAGTATTACAAATGAGCTCTTAGTGCAAGACACATGACTGATATGGATCTTTCTCTTCTTTTAATTAAGATCAATATCTTATTATATGTATCTTTTTTACTTAGGATAACTATCTTATTTTAATAATTTAACTTAAATATCTAACAATTAAATAAAATTGATTAAAATTAAATTAATATTTAATTTAATTATTTTAATAATAATAATAGTGGTGATAGGGGCTATCATTTATTTTTTCTGGAGTATAGTTGATTAACAATGTTGTGTTAGTGTCAGGTGTACAGCAAACTGACTCAGTTATACATATACATGTACCTATTCTTTTTCAAATTCTTTTCCCATTTAGGTTATTACAGAATATTGAGCAGAGTTCCCTGTGCTATACAGTAGGTCCTTTCTGGTTATCTATTTTAAATATAATAGTGTGTACATGGCAATCCCAAACTCCTGTGCACTCCCATGAGTGTTTAACCATGCTTTAGGCATGGCGGTCAGTGGGTTTCAGTGATTATCTCAATTAATTCTCACAGATACTGTGAGGTAGTAAAACGATTATTCCCATTTCACATATAATGAAACTGAGGCCTAAAGAAATTAGATAACTTTTCCAAATCGTATAACCTGTAAGTGGCAGAGACGGAATACAGCCCAGGACTGCCTGCTCAGGCTCATAACCACTGCTTCACTGCAGTAAAATTAATTAGATAATAACATATTAAAAAAATTTATAGCCCTTTGTGATATTGGTCATTTCTAACCCTTGCCTTTACCGTTTGGCTCCTTTACACGATAAATCTTTGATACTTAATTTTGAGTGTGTAGATGGCTGAATGTACCTCCATTTAATTAAAGAGAAGTACGTTTCATTGCGCTGGCAAAGTTTAAATGCTCGGCTCTCCTCTGAGCTGGCAAGACCTCCTAAGTTCTTAAGTTAACCCTCGGACTTCCAGAAATTTTGCTTAATGAATGAAAGTTGATTTGAATAGTGAGAGCCCCTCTGGTTTTGGAATACAGTATTAGGGTCTTCCTTGCTAAGCTGCAACAGACTTTTCTCTGATGTGATGGAGGGTGCTTTTAGAATTTCACGGGGAAGTAGCTTGCAGGAGGTCCCTTCTCCCCTTTCCCAGGTACACGGGATTTAGCAACATAGCAGTTCTCAGATGATTTGATAAAAATCCTTCCTGCTCAGTTAGGAGTGGGTAGCAGTGTTAATTAGAGGACTTAGGACAAGGACATCTGAATATCTGCCTCTGAGAATGCAACGCTCTTTTCAAAACCAGAACCAGTATTTTCTACACCAAATGCTATACCTTGAAGGCCTCATTTGCAAACAAAAAGATGGCGAGTTTCTAGCATTTGTTTACTGTCGTTTCTCCAGGCACAATCGTCAGGCACCCTCCTAATGACAGAGGAGCTGTCAATATCATTTTCAAGTGACGAGACCTCTTCCAGGTAGGAGAGCAGGGAGAGGAAATGGTCAACAGGCAATGCAGCTTTCATTGAAATCCTCCCCGGAGGATTTTCATTACCCTTTCAGTATCAGGACTTACCTTTTCCCTTCTCAAGGTCAGCTCTGTCTAGACAGTTCAACTTCTGGTAGCTTAAGCACACTCACAATAGACTTGTGCCCAGGACCTCGCAGGGCGCCCTTCCACCTAAATCTGGAGAGTCCCTTCCTTCTGTCTTATTTGTGACCTTTCTCTAGGCGAGAAGGTCTCCTAGGAAGCAGCCAGGTCGGCCTTGTTATGGTGATGGCACTGCAGAAAGCGGCTTCTCCCTCGTTAGAAGTGACATCACTGTACACTAAAGACATCATATCTCCTTTCATATTAAAATGCCTGTCAGCTCTCTTGCTCAAAGGTTGTAAATCTGCCAGAGTCGCCTGAGCTTGGGGAGTTTTCATTATGAAAATACAAAGGTAAGCACTCTGTTTTCCTGTCAAAGGGAAAAAGGTAAGCCTTCTGGTAATGACATTACTTTCAAAAATAAATATACATTTTCTTAACTGAGTGTTATAGGAGCACATTTGGAAAAGATAGCTCCCCCCGCTTTTTTTTTTAAGTTTTAAAAATTCAGGCTTAGAAAGCGGGCTGGCATAGCTCAGATAGGATATATAGCTGGAGTAAGATTTATTAATGCATGCTTTTCACACTTACTCTTAGAGCAAATCATTAGACGTTTTCAATGATTTTAGCCCTTCATTTTTTGTTGTCCAGTCTCGAAAGTGACCAAAGAATACTTCACCCACCAGTCACTTGTAATTCACAAATGAAGTAGCCATTGTGTTGGACTTAAGCTTTTCCTTAACATTTTTAAAGACTTGCCAAATCATCTCTTGCTCGTAGAACTTATTTGACGACGGCCTCTCTCCAGCACAGGGAAAAAGATGGTGCCAACTACAGACTGGCACTTGTCATCTACCTCTACAACGATTAAATCATGAGCCGCTGCAGCTGCTGACTTTCAACACCCCCTGGAAGGAGTTCAGGGTGGAGATCAGGAATGAGGCCCTCTGTGCTCTGGGAAAAACTGGTAGAACAGGTCTTTAGATAGTTAGATATTTTCAAGGGAAGATTTTATGAGCCCAATTCTTGCAATCTCCTTGTACATAGAAAAGCACTAAAACCCTTCATGGTGACGTCTGCTCCTCGTGACTCGCAGTAACCTTCACGAGACTGGCAGAAACCTGCAAAAAATATGTGATTGATTGCATGTGCTCCCCCTTCACCAAAATCACATCTTTACTGACCTTCCCCCCTGCCTCTCTGGAGCAGTTTCTCAGAGCTATCTGGGATGCTGTCTCCTGGGCTATTGTCCTCATTTTTTCCCCAATAAAACTTAACTCACGGGCTTCCCTGGTGGCGCAGTGGTTGGGAGTCCGCCTGCCGATGCAGGGAACACGGGTTCGTGCCCCGGTCCGGGAAGATCCCACATGCCGCTGAGCGTCCGGAGCCTGTGCTCCGCAAAAAAAAAAAAAAAGAAAAAAAAAAGAAAAAAAAAAACCCAACGTAACTCACAACTCTTATGTTGTGCTTTTTTTTTTTTCAGTTGACAAAAGTGAGTTTAGGGAGCATTATCCATGGAAGGTGGGGTTTCCTTTCTACCTAAACACATAAAATAGAGAAAAATGGTTGAGGAAACTACAGTATAAACCTTTGCCTCTGTGAGGCTTCAGGTTCCAAATTAACACTTTCCAGGCAGGGACATTTGCATTTTCTGAAAGGTCTTACAATCAAAGACCTAAATTAAACTCTCAAAACACCGCTGCATTCAGGAGTGGGGTTTCATCAGCTGTCTGTGAAGCAAACTAATGATTCTCAATTTGGTTTTGAGGTTCATCTCCGAAGTTTATTCTTACTTGGTAGCTCGTGAAGAGGAACTTAGATTTCAGATACTATTACTTCTCTCTGCAGAAGTGACCATTAAGATCAATGCCGGTTATTCAGGGCATCCCATTAGTGAAAAACAAGTGGCACAGCTGTGTCTGGCTGTCAGCTACTCTGTGGATTCTTAAAGACTCAGAGAACTCAGCTTCTCAAAGCTGACAAATCAAAAACTTCTCATAGGTTGGAATGAACTCCTCTTTCATTCATAAAAGGCTAAAATATCAATATCTCTATATTCATCCCACTGACAAATGAATAGAAATGCCACAACGCTCCCTCTCTTGCTTTTGACACAACGCTGTGGACTGTACATTATCACTTTCCAAGGTAAGCCGTGAAATGATTTTATGGATGTGTTTATCTGTAATTCAGTAAGTCTAGGCCCTATGACTGGTGACTTTCTATGGATTAATTCAAATGAAAATAACCAGACTCAACAAGCCCAGGAAAGGCTTGGGTATGAGAAAAGCTATCCAATTACCATGAACAAAAAAGAAAACCTCCAGGGAAGTGGCTGAAGCCCAGACATCCTCTGTTTGCTGTGTTCTGTGTAGTGTGTCTCAACACCAGCCTGGCTTGCTGGGGCCTGCTCTGTGGCTCTCTCGGTAGAGGAGGAAATCTAGTTGAGATTAGTCAGTGATCGCAAATGCCCAGACATAAAACTAAGTCAGGGAACAGGCTCTGTAGTTCCTAGCGGCAAAGAATTGGTTCCAGCAATGTTATAAGTCAAGGAATTTGGGGCACTCCACTATCTAGTGAAGCGAAGTGATGTTTTCAGTTATCAGCAAAATTCTCAAGGGCAAGTTCTGTTGTTTCTCCACCCTCGCCCTTAGAAAATTTAGACCATGTTACAAAAGTTAACAACCTCCCACCAATAGCGGTGTGCCTTGTGCCAATTCAAAAGGAGACCAAACCTTCGCTCATCATCAGATCCAATGAGCATTTAAGGGGATCCCTTACTTTATAATCCTTCTGTTGAAGGAGAGGAGGGGGAAAGACTCTTGGCCTTTTGGGAACTTCTCGGAGTCTGGCTTGGGGCTGGGACGCTTTTCTCCCTAGCTGTGCTACAGGCAGTCTGTACTCACAGATGTTGGCTGTCGGTTCCTTTTGAAGTCATAATCACAAGCTCACATAAAATGGGCCTAAGCTACTTTGTGCCACTGAACATAGTCACGCACTAGAGTGTTTTGGACTTGTCCAGAACAGGTGGGACAATTTAGCACAGACAGGCCGTAGTGACTTACAACCAGAGACACTAACCTACGCAGAAACGCAGTGTTCTCAGACTCCACCAGTTTGAAATCAATGACAGGCTTTATAAAACAAACAAACCAACCGTAAGCACCCAATATCCCCAAGGCCGTCATGGAGGGCTGATTGAATCACTCCAAGCTGGTTTCCTTTGGGGGGACTTTTACTTTGTTACCTACAGCCAAGAAGTAAATAGGATTGAAATCTCTAGCTGTCACTACTCGGGCCTCCTAACGACTTCCTAAATCAGCCTTGTTTGGTAAATGAAATCACAGCTGAAAGGGGACAGGCCGTTGCAGTGGACATCACTGCATGGGGAGGGGGTCACGTTGCCTTCGCCCTTCTGCTCCCAGCCCTTTATTGCTGGCCTGCTGCCAGAGGCCAGCACTTGCCTGGACACCGGTGATCCTATATAGAAAGCTCAGCACAGTAAAGTCAGCTACACTGAATCGAATTCGTGTATGTAATAAAAAACAGTTTTGTGATAAGGATAATTTCTTAGAAGCAGAAAAAGTATATCTTTCCCATTTAGTTGAAATTCTGCATTAAAATCCTGGACATTAGGTCAGGGTCCCAAGCTCAATTTATATAAAGTCTGGTCATTTCTCTTTGGTCCAGAGCCGCAAACTCTACCTCCATTCTGTAAATATACTCTGCCAATTTGCCATTTGATAGGCGTGTTTTATCAGTCAGAAGAGTGTGTTGCTGACAAACAAGAATGAATCAGCGCCCACATTATCAGCCCTGTGAGTTTTAAAGCACGTTTTATGGGCAAAGAAATTTTTAGTTATGTGGCAGATTGTATTTCCCTTTTTTTAAATTTACTTTTTTAAAATATCTTTATTGGAGTATAATTGCTTTACAATGTGGTGTTAGTTTCTGCTGTATAAAAAAGTGAATCAGCTATATGTATACATATGTCCCCATATCCCCTCCCTCTTGAACTTCCCTCCCACCCTCCCTATCCCACCCCTCTAGGTCTTCATCACAAAGCACTGAGCTGATCTCCCTGTGCTATGCAGAAGCTTCACACTAGCCAACCATTTTACATTTGCTGGTGTATATGTGTCAATGCTACTCTCTCACTTCCTTCCAGCTTCCCCTTCCCCACCGTGTCCTGCGTCTTTATTCCTGCCCTGGCACTAAGTTCATCAGTACCATTTTTTAAGATTCCATACGTGTGTGTGTTAGCATATGGTATTTGTTTTTCTCTTTCTGGCTTACTTCACTCTGTATGACAGACTCTAGGTCCATCCACCTCACTACAAATCACTCAAAGAGGGCAGCAACAAGATTTCCCATCCCTTGTGTTCTTACGATGTGACTTTGACGTACCTCCCACTGAGGGGAGGAGTCTCCCTTAAAAGTGGAGTTGCTTTGTGACTTCTGAGGCTGGTTCATAAAAGCCTTCAGCCTTGTTTGCTGGAACACTCACTCAAAAAGTCTTTAACCACCTTGTAAGTTGTCTGCCATGCTGGAAGGAAGCACAATTAGCTCATGCTCAGAGACCATTATAGAGTGGACTCACGACCACATGAATGGAGAAAGAGAGAGAGAGGTACCTAGCTAATCTCCAGCTGCATAAGCCCACTGTAGTTCTAGCTCTAGCTACCATCTGACTGCAACCTCGAGGGAGATCCTGAGCTAGGGACACCCAGGTCTGTCCCAAATTCTCACCCACAGAGACTGTGGGAGATAAAATGATTATGATTTAAATAACTAGGTTTTGGGGTGATTTGTTATAAAACAATAGATAACAGAAAAGAACTTAGCTATTTGGCCCATGACTACTGCAGTGCACAGATTAGTATCTGCAATTTAAAAGAAATCTACTGGGCATATACCCTGAGAAAACCATAGTTCAAAAAGAGACATGGGGCTTCCCTGGTGGTGCAGTGGTTGAGAGTCCGCCTGCCGATGCAGGGGACACCGGTTCGTGCCCCAGTCTGGGAGGACCCCACATGCTGCGGAGTGGCTGGGCCCGTGAGTCATGGCCACTGAGCCTGCACGTCTGGAGCCTGTGCTCTGCAACAGAAGAGGCCACAACAGTGAGAGGCCCAAGTACTGCAAAAAAAAAAAAAAGACGTACCACAACGTTCACTGCAGCACTATGTACAATAGGCAGGACATGTTCATTACAGCACTATTTACAATAGGCAGGACAACCTAAGTGTCCATCAACAGATGAATGGAAAAGACGATGTGTCACACATATACAATGGAATATTACTCAGCCATAACAAGAAACGAAATTGAGTTATTTGTAGTGAGGTGGATGGACCTAGAGTCTGTCATACAGAGTGAAGTAAGTCAGAAAGAGAAAAACAAGTACCGTGTGCTAACACATATATATGGAATCTAAAAAAAAAAAGGTTCTGAAGAACCTGGGTTCAAATCTCAGATCCACATCTGTGTGATATTGGGCAAATTATTCTTCTGAGCCTCAATCAACTCATTTACAAATCGGGGATGACAGCTGTAGTAACTTCACAGGGTCTGTGTGAGGATTAAATTAATTCATACTCATAAAATGCATAGGACAGTGCCTGGCAAAGAGTAAGTGTTAGTAGGAGAAGTCCAGGTTATATAGGGGCCTGAAGCATATACAATTTGGTTTCTCTTTTTTTTTTTTTTTTTTTTTGCCGTATGCAGGCCTCTCACTGCTGTGGCCTCTCCGGTTGCGGAGCACAGGCTCCGGACGCGCATGGCTCACAGGCCCAGCCGCTCCGCGGCATGTGGGATCTTCCCAGACCGGGGCACGAACCCGTGTCCCCTGCATCGGCCGGCGGGCTCTCAACCACTGCGCCACCAGGGAAGCCCCAATTTGGTTTCTCTTAATTCCAAATACATAAAATTACAAATACTAGACATACTCTGGGTTAGGCATGTTCCAGGAGCTAGGGACATAGTAGTAACCAGGAGTTCTCGCTGTCTTCCAGGAGCTTATACACCACAAGGGAAGGCAGGAAAATAAACAGAAATTTACAAACGAGGCAGATTATTTTGGAAAACATCTATCTTTGGGCACTCTTATTTATTTTTTGAGGAGTATAAATTGGTCTTCCTGGAGACACATCTGGCTACAGTTGTAGAAAAATATCCTTTAAAACACGCAAATCTTTGGAAATACTGATTCTACATTGCGGAATTTATCTAAGGAAATAGATAAGCATTCAAAAAAAACACAAAAAACCTTGCACACATATTTAAATATATGTTGCTATTGTAGCAAAGAATTTAAAATACAAAGTTGTTTAATAATGACAGGATTAACTAAATTGTGACGTGAGTGTTATGCTGTTATTAAAATGATTTTATATTCACTGATATGGAAAGATCTTCACTAAGTCTAATTAAATGAGAAAAAAGTTATACAAGAGTGAGTGTCATCTGGAGTAAGAGAGAGCGAGAGACACAGACAATGGCAGTGGCCCAGGGGAGCTCTGTACTCACACACTGGTTTGCTCGGAAGTGGTGAAATAACAGGCAAATTTTGAGTTTTCTCTTTTTCATCTGTATTTATCTACAGAAAACATGTCATATTTGTGTTTTTTAAAAAGTAGATAATTTTTTTAAAAGAATGACTACATTTCACTCAGTGTTTTTTCTTGAAGAGTAACAAACCCATCTCATTAAATATTCATATTTGCCCTCATTTCTTGGTCCACCTTAAATAAAAACACATATTTGATAAAGCATTAGTTTTTGCAGACTTGGAATCACCTTCTGGCTTGGATGGAGATGTATTGGAACAGGAGGTGAAGTGCAAGTTTGTTAGCCAGGACCGGACATGAGCTAAGAAAACACACGCCCTTCCTGGACGACCTTCTGCGCTTCCACATCCAGATTCACTAATGGAGCGTAACTAAAATCTGAAGTGTGATATAAAATGTTAACAGTATTGATAGAGAATAACGCATCATCTCTGTGGTTTAACTGGATCGACTTCTTGGAAGTAATCAGGCACGTTCATCTCGATCATCTTTGTGGCTCACCTTCGTGACAGCTGCCACTATTCTAACTGGGGGGTAGAAGCCTTTCATTTTTCAGGGATGGAATAAGAGGCTTAAATCTTTGGGCTTATAAATATTGAAAGTGTTCCAGTTAAATAAATTATATTCCATGCCACCTTCATGTCCTTCCTCTCCACCCCCTCCTTTTTTTTTTTTTTTTTTTTTTTTTGCAAACAGGTGCTGTTTTATTCCTTGGTTTGAATGAGATGGACAGAGTCTAATGTGGTCCACTCTTAGCCCTATACAACAGGAGGGCTAGGCAGTCAGGCTGCTCTGCGTCTTTGGGCAAGTGGGCTCGTCTCCTGCTTGTCTGGGAAAGCATTGCACCTATAAATACCTGCACACTGTCCCCACACCTGGCACTGATGCCAACGCTTCCTAAGAGATTTATGGCTCTAAGTTATTAAAGAACTCCACCTTACAAATGCACACGAGCAAAATCACATATTGGATCTGCTATTATCACTTTATCAAAAATGAGCTTATAAGGTCTTTGCTATGATGACGTTCAGCTGAAAACCTGGGGAAGAGACCGAAAGCACAGGAATTACCTTGGGGAACATTTAGAGGGTAGAAGTGCAAACTCAGAGCCAAGGCTCAGTTCCTGGGGACACTTGAGAGAAACAGCCCGAAAAGAATTCCAGTGTTGTCAGGGGATGGCCTAGGAGACCAGAAGGAGGAGAATCTTGGCAAGGAAACTTTGGGAAGATGTCAATGACAACAACTTTCTTCAGACAGCTCTTCCCTTGGCACTCACTATTCACATGGGAGGCTGAGGGTGTCATCTTAGAGGCTTATTTCCCCAGCTGAGAGGCAAGGCTCACCCCTTCCTCATGCCCTTCTCTACAGAAACCTTGCTTCTAGTGTGTCTTCCAGTGGACGTTCTTGTTCTGTGGCACCATATCTGACTTGCCAGGTCCCTCTCGGACTGAGGGGTGGTGAGCTATGGTGGCCTACCTAAAGATTGCCACCTTTCTAACCATCCTTGCAAATCCCTGTCAGATGCAAATATTCAGCTTTAGTACTGGGATAAGTCTTGCAAATGGTCAAAGGCGAAAATTAATCCCTGCCCGAGTTTTGTCCAGCAGCTGTTTCCAGGCGAAAAGTTTCACTCTTTCTAATACGGCACTTGGTGCAGGTTTGTGTGAAATTCACAGCCTCATACCTTATCAATCAATACCTCTAAGTTAGGTGAGCACTCTTGGGCCAATGACAAGCTGCCAGAGGTTTAGGAATGAAGGAACTTCAATGATGGAGAGAGACCACGCACAGAGCTTACCCAAGGCTTCCTTTGCTAGTGGAGACTAATAAAATATTATTGTTTAGAACACATGCATACACTCTAAGAATACAAAAGTCATCTACCTTTGTATTTTGAAAGAACAATCAATTTTCTCTATAATAGATTTCCTCCAGAATCTTCTTTTCTCTTGATTTTTGAATTTTTAGGAGTGTACTATTGAATTTTGCTCACAGTAAGTTATTCTTGAAAACCCTCCTTAAGTGATTTGGGGTGGGGCAGTTGGCATCCGTAAGACTCTAGTTTTCCTTCACATGTAGTTAGGAAGTAACTTACGTGCTGAAGGAGGCACTGGCCTGGTCTTTATCCAGTTAGGAAAGTGAAAAGTAAGCTTCATTGAAGGTTCTGCGATCTTTGCTGCCCCTGAAGAGGCATGGATGCAGAAAGTCAGATTCGGAAGCCATTACCCATTTCAGGTACTAAATCATTGACGAAGAAATGTTTATTAACTAATTGTGTGATTTGGGGATGGGAGAATAAGGCTCAAGAAGTGTTGAAATTCTGATTCCTGTAGAGTTCACATTAAGGAACTTCATATTCTTTCATATTTTATTTAATATTTATTCAAGCTGTGGTTGTCAGAGGGTCTTACTCTGCGACCAACTGAGGATGTGTCACGTAGTCACATTTATTCATCCATGTATATTTAGGAGTACTTTTCTTTGCCAGGCACTGAACAAAGACATAAAACTTTAAAAGGGAACAGGTTGTCATTTGGATATAATGTTAGGATGGATCTTAATCTAGCAAATGCCTACATTAATTTTTCAGTATCTCCCCCACCAGGTGTGAGAAGAGTATATCCAGCAATTGTAATATACATCCTGGCTCTTGACTAAATTGGACGCTGAGATGTCCTCACCATGTTTTGTGTCCTCTGCGACCTATTTGTCTCAATTCTTCAGCGTAAATCCGAAGGCCTTGTTTCTCCTTCTAACAAAAAGCAGAAAGGGACTTTTCTGATGGCGTAGTGGTTAAGAATCCGCCTGCCAATTCAGGGGACACCGGTTCGAACCCTGGTCCGGGAAGATCCCACACGCCACAGAGCAACTAAATCCTTGCGCCACAACTACTGAGCCTGCGTACCACAACTACTCAAGCCCGTGTGCCTAGAGCCCTTGCTCTGCAACAGGGAAGCTACTGCAATGAGAAGCCCGTGCACCGCAAGGAATAGTAGCCCCACTTGCCGCAACTAGAGAAAGCCTGCGTGCAGCAATGAAGACCCAACACAGCCAAATAAATAAATAAATAAATAAAAAGGCAGAAAGGATTCTCCTCAGTTGAGTCTGTAGAAGACCCTCAGGGAAAGAGGGTATTATTCTTTGCTCTAGTTACAATTTATAAGATGGCTGTCAGTTCCCCAAATTCTTTTTTGGGAATGTTATGAAATGAGGACAGTGTTGTGTTTTTGAGGCAGCTGATCACCCTCTACCTATGGGTAACCTTCTAGAAATGTGTCCAGACGTTGGTGCAGGTCTTGTCACACCAGAAAGAACTAGACAGTCTGCTACTCAGAGTTTTAGGTAGCCACAGATGTGTTTTTTATTGCAGTAACTTCAGTGAGAGAAAAAGGCAACTTTTTCTCTTTTGTTTTAAGAAAAACAAAATTGGAAGGAAAGAGTTTATGCTACCATATTGGTAATTTCCAGCTGTTTTATGTTCATTAATCCAGAACTGGGAAAAAATAGCTTCTAATGCTAAAAGTTACAGAGAGGTAGCATCTGCTCTTAAATTTTTACTTTCTCCCTGTATTGAAGGCCTGAGATTCTGAAGTTGTTCTTGAACTTGACCCTGCTCGTTTATAATATGCTGTATTTTAACTACACCACAGTGCTGGTGAAAGAAACATTTACATCAAAAAAGCATATGGAGTTGATAACCCACCCTGGGAAATCAAGGACACCTGTTGGTTTTGTTTTTTTTTTTTTTGCAGTAAACATTTTTTGAAAGTCTAAACATAAAGCACTGGTCCAATTCATTAATATTTTGGAATGAATTTAGTTATGTGTCATAATAGAAATGGATTGTGGTGTTTTTTTGTAGTTGAAAAGATCAAAATTTTCACATTATCAGTTAAAATCACGTTAGTAAGAAACATTTTGAAAATTGAATTTATTTTAAATAAATGTGGTGTCAAGTATTCAAGCAGAGAAAATCCCTCAGAGATGTAGATGTGCATTTTTAAGAAAGAAAAGAACCACATACCTTGGAAATCATTTGCTGATATCTAAACTATTGCTGAATTTTTATAGACTGTAATTTGTTTATTTCAACTGGCTGTACAGTTTTAATTAGTTTCACTGTGGTCGAATTAGATCACTGAAGTAGATTCACTCCACTGCAAGATGAACAGCAGCCTTATGGACCACAGATTTCCAACATAAACTATAATTCAGAAAAGGCCAATACAACTCTTTTCTTTGTGGCTGGGTAACCATTTATGTCTGAGGTGAAGATGTTAATATGGAGATTTTGTGAGCTAGGAAAGAAGACGAACGCTATCATTCTAATTTATGACCTTTCCTATAAGGCCAAATGTAAAGGCAACTTCAATTGTTTTATATCTCAGGGCCAGCACATAGCAGATGTATGAAATTTGGAGTGTTAGACATAAACTTTTATTACTAAATTATAAATAATTTCTCCCACGTATACTGTTCACCTTTCAAGTTCATCTTGATTAAAATACAAGAGCAGGGCTTCCCTGGTGGCGCAGTGGTTGAGAGTCCACCTGCCGATGCAGGGGACACGGGTTCGTGCCCCAGACTGGGAGGATCCCGCGTGCCGCGGGGCGGCTGGGCCCGTGAGCTGTGGCCACTGGGCCTGCGCATCCGGAGCCTGTGCTCCGCAACGGGAGAGGCCACAACAGTGAGAGGCCCACGTACCGCAAAAAAAAAAAAAATCCAAGAGCAGCGTCACACCGATTTCACTGAATTTTACTACTGAGAGCGGTTTTCTAGAGTTCAGAGTGGAGCGTAAAGCATCGCTGCATTTGGAAGACTTTCCTCATAGGAGTTCAGACCCTGAGCCCATCTCTTCTGAAATTCACGTTATACCAAAATGATGGTCGATGACGTCTGAACATTTATTTAAACATCTCAAATGTTGTATCTGAAACCCAGTGCCCATGATGTAGAATATATCACACGTTTTGGGAAAAATAAAAGGCACACCACGGTTTTTTCTGAGAAATTTGGCCCACAGTCAATAAGCTTATATTACTTCTCAGAAGATATTCGACAAGAGTATCTTTTTCCTTATTGTCTTTAACAAAAATTTTTCACATCCCATGATAAAAGGTAGATAACAGTGGTCCAAATACCCAAATCTAGGATGTGACAGGTGTTTCTACTGTCCAGTCTGAAGCTCCAAGTGCAAGCCAGCACTTCATAGAGTTAATGCATTGCTGGAACAAGACGGCCAAAGTTACTAGAAGCATAACTAATTTAGATATTAAAATCTGCTTTGGAGACTGTTGACCAATCCAGTTTCATGTTTGCATTTCTCATCATCAGTGTCATGAGCATAACACAATCACCCACATGTCCACAGGGCTGTTGGGTGTTTTATAAAATAAGCTAGACGTGATATTGTTACCCAACTGGGTTTGTTTGCCTGAGGCTCAGCAAGCCAAATGCTCAGATGATGAGGTTTGCAGCAGAGAAAAGTTTATTCACAAGGCAGCCAAGTGAGGAGAAGGGAGAACAGATCTTAAAACCGCCTCCTTCAAAGGCGAGGGGCTCAGGATATTTATGGGATAAAGCTGAGGCATAGGAAGCGTGGAGAGAGGTGCCTGGAGATAAGAACAAGGTGAGGTGATCATCATTCTGCGCAAGCGCAACTATGCTACAGGCTTTTACATGGGACACGTGTTCAGAGAGTGGCGGTGCCAGCATGTTTTGAGGGTGGAGTTTTGGATCCTCTGATGTCAACAGGTCACCTATTGGACAGCCTAATGGGAAGGTCAGTGGTCCTAACCAGTCTTAACCTACCTGAGTTTGAACTGGAGACACAGGTGACTCCAAGTTTCTAAAAAAAATACTTGGGCAAACATCTTATTGTTTAGGCTACATGATGCTTGGAGGACATGCAAGTTTTTGTAAAGACAAAGTGAGTTTGATCAATGAAGTCAGGTTACAGTTTATTATTTATTAATGGCTAATTGACGACTGCCCTTGATTTCAAATACCTTCTCTTATGCACATGAAACACTGAAGGACATGGTTTTTCAAAGGCCTAAGTACAAAGAACTATAGAAGTTTGGAACAAAAAAACAGAGTGGCAAAAGTTCATCTCAGTATTTTTATGCTAGCATTTGCCTATTTTAAGAATAATAAATTCAAGAGAATGAAAAGACAAGCTACAGATTGGGAGAAAATATTTGCAAAAGACACATCTGATAAAGGACTGTTATCTAAAATATACAAAGAACACTTAAAACTCAATTTTAAAAAATGAACAATCTGGTTGAATAATGGGCAAAAGATCGGAAAAGACACCTCACCAAAGAAGATGTACAAATGGCAGATAAGCGTATGATGATATGTCATTAAGGAAATGCAAGTTAAAACTGCGAAGAGATACCACTATATACCCATTAGAATGGCCCAAATCCAAAATACTGGACACACCAAACACTGGTGAAGATGTGGAGCAATAGGAACCCTGAGTCATTCCTGGTGGGAATGCAAAATGGTACAGCCGCTTTGGAAGACAGTTTGGCCATTTCTTACAGAAGTAAACACACTCTTATCATACGGTTCAGCAATTGCGCTCCTTGGTATTTATTCAAGTGAATTGAAAACTTATGTCTATACAAAAACCCACACACAGACATTTATAATAACTTTATTCATAACTGCTAAAACTTGGAAGCAACCAAGATATCCTTCAGTAAGTGAACGAGTAAATAAACTGTGGTACATTCAGACAATGGAATGTTAACCAGAGCTAAAAAGAAATGAGTCATCAAGCCATGAAAAGATATGGAGGAACCCTAAATGCATATTACTAAGTGAAAGAAGCCAACCTGAAAAGGCTACATACTGTATGATTCCAACTGAATGATATTTTGGAAAGGGCAAAACCATGACGACAGTAAAAAAAATCAGTGGTTGCCAGGGGTCAGTGGGGAGAGAAGGATAAACACACAGGCGAGGCACAGATGATTTTGGAGACCCTGGAACTGCTCCGTATGATACAATAATGGTGGATACATGTCATTATATGTTCGTCAAAACCCATAGAGTGTACGCCATCAAAGTGAACCCCAATATAAACTATGCACTTGGGGTGATTATGATGTGTCAGTGTAGGTTCATCAATTCTCACAACTAAACCATGTAAGCTAAACTAAATCTTGTCATGCTATTTTTATGACTTTAAAACTCCTTAATAAATTAATGTTTGTGTTCAGGGTTTTGAAGACGTGTTCTCAGTGGACTACTATTCCGAAAAAGCCTTGCACGTGTTTTCTTTGTATAATAAAAGATGCTGGGGGGAAAAAGCCCTGTAAAATACGGAAGGTTGCTTTGTGGGTTAGTGAAAGCCAATTCTAAGCTGCTGAGGGGGTTCTGGGCACAACTACATTTTGGTAAACATTTTTGGCTTGTGAACTAATTCATGGTGCCCACCATGTTTATCTGCTTGGGCCCTTACAAATCTTTGCCCCTTTGAAAATGTTGCAGCTGCTCTGCAGATGAAATGTGTCCTTAAAATTCTTCCTTGTCCCCTGCCCACCAGTCACAATGACTCCATGGAGGCTCTTTGGTAAAGTGAAAGAGGCTATGAATAAAAAATTCTGTTTTAAATAATTGAAACAATCGGTGCAGAATATAGTACAATTTGATGTCTTCTGTGAAGGTTTTTGGGGATGGGGCTTTATATCCTATTATGTTGTGGGGTTTTTTGGGGCAGCTAATTAATTTATTTAAATGACACTTTACCTAAATTTTTTAAATTTACATTATATTTTATATTGCAAGAACTTCAAATACAGCTCTTTTAAATAAATCTACAATTATGTGGTCTTTACCCAAAGGGAGCTCTTATAAAAGCATATAAGGAAGTCCTTCCTTTCTACCAAATCACACCTAGTCATTCTCTGTCCCCTGTGTCAATCAAAGGTTCATTTCTTCTGCCTTTAGCTAAGAGAAGCTCACGAGAGGGTGAACTCATTTTTGTCTTAGAAAAAAAATCTGTATTTTAGATCCTGTAACACTTAAACAGGGTTAAAGATCTGCTTAAAGATATCATCGCTTTGTTTATAGCATTACAAATTTGGAATAGAAGTAAAGTATAAATTTTAAGCTGATGAGGGTATGTGTGTAGGGGAAAAAGGAATCAAGTCCTGGCATATTAGTTTTCTTCTTTTTCCTCTCCCTTGAATAGCAAGAATATTGAGAATTCATGCAAAGTTCCAAACCAAGTTCCCATAGCAGCACTTAAATAATGTCTGTACACCATTTCCAGTTAGAACTAGTTTGTAATGCAACGCACTTTATGCCTTTATAATACGAGTTACTTCAGTGATTTTAATTTTTTGTGTCGATTATCGTCGCTATGGAAACAATCTCTTGCTAAGAAAGACTTCGTCTTCACACATTTAAGCAAAATCCAAAAGTGGATTTAAAGGTCCGAGACTGCTTGTCTTATTTATTTATTTGTATTTAATTATTCAAATTCAGGACGTTTCTTGAGTATGTATAGACATTACTTTCGCAGTGAATTCCAGTTTCTTATGCCTTCAAGTTATTTTTTAACATTTCTGCCTAAAAGAAATCCTGGTTAAAATATCCCTTCCAGTGTTGCTTTTTCCTTTGCGGGAGTGGGGGAGGGAAGACTGGTGGTGTTTGCTTTCTGTTAGAAAAGAGCCCCAGCGCCTTCCACCTTGACTCCGGGGCGCCAACTTCACCTTCAGGCAAACCAGGATTCTGGGATTAGCGCGCTCTGGCGCGGTGAGGCTTTTCGGTCCTCGCGGGTTGCCGTAGTCATGGAAAGCAATGATTGGCTGAGACAGAAAAGCGCCGCAGCTTCGGCGACTTCAGTTTCGGTTTCGCCTGGTTGGTCGGCGGAGGCCGGGCTTGTGGGGTGCCCGGAGTCGGGGTGCTGATCCCGGCCGCGAGGTGAGCCATGCGGCCGCGCGGGCAGTCCGAGGCCTCAGTGTTCCGTCGTCCCGGGCAGGGTTAGTGAGCAGCATCCCCGGGCCGGGCCTGCAGCCCCTGGAGGGCCCGGGAGCGAGCGCGGACTTCGGAGCCTGCGGGTGCCGGGTCCCGCGCTCACGCTCGGTCCTCGGCGCCTGTCGTGCCCGGGAGATCTGGGACCGCCGGCGCCGGGCTTCCCGAGCTCGGTCCTGAGAACCCCACCCCGAGGGCAGCCTAGATCGCGCGGGGAGGAACGGCATTGGCCGGGCCCCACGAGGTGGCTTCCGAGACCGCTCATGGTGGTTGAAGTACGCTGGGAAGCCCGACATGAGCCCGGGGATTCGGCGGGAAAGCGGACCCGAACACAGGGCCAGGCTTCGCCTGGGATTGCTTGGCCTCCGCTGCATCGGGGTGGCTGCGCCTGACTCCCAGGAATTAAGAGCTGGACTAGCCCACCTTCCCGAGTTGTCAGGTTGGGGATGCCCACAGTTGCATGGTTTTAAGTCCTGTCACCACGGCTTTTGTGAGCAGGCGTGTGCGCGCGCGGTCAGCCCGTATTTTTGTTTAAGGTGTCTAGAACTGGGATGATGCAGATAATCTTGAGAGGGATTTGGTGTGTCCTTTCCCTACCCCTTATTAATACAAGACGATTATAGAAAAATTGAAAATACAGAAACCTTTAGTGAAGAAAATAACGTTCATGGCACCCTTCCGCCTACAGTCTGTTCTGGGCTAGTTTGTATTTGAGCTAAGGCTGTACCCATTTTATCACTTAACAGTATATTTAGTTTTTCACTTTCATTTAGAAATCATTCCTAAGTATAATTTCTAATTTTGTATTTTCTTTTGATTGGCTACCTAAATCATCATTGTGTAGGTCCTACCCATTATTTAACCATTTCCCGGCTGTGGGGCATTTAGGGTGTTTGTGAATTTTTGCTTCATTTTAGTATTCCAGGTAATACTTTGATAAACATTTTTTTAAAAAAATATTTCAGATGATTAACTTGGACTGCTTCTGAGGAGTGAAATTATTAGAATAGATGCTGTGATCTTGTGGGGTCTTTTTTAGGTCTTCATACACATGGCCAGATTGTTTGCCAAAAAAGTTTTAGCAATTTCCATCATTCACGTTTGTGCCTTTTTCACCAAAAGTAATTCTTTTCTAGGATATCAACTGGCAAGGTTGAGCCTCTTTGGATTTTTTTTTTTTTTTTTAATATAGTGTTACGTGGCAATTCCACTTGCTTGAATTTTGTGCAGGACTCTTCAGAGGATGTTATTGTGTGTGTGTATTTGTATTTTTGGAGTTGCTGCATAGGCCCTGACTGAATGTTAGAGCAGGATGATCCCTTAAGCGATCGTCCGGCATAACTCCTTTATTTTGCAGATGAGGAACCTGGGGCCTGAGAGGTGAAATGATGAGTTATCCAAGGCACACTCCTAATTAAGTAGCAGAGCTGGGATTAGAACTCAGGGTTCCCGCATCCCAAGTGAGTACTCTTTATGCTGCAGCAGGTGGTCTCTCACTGAACTGTGACGTTCTCAGTATTAGAATTTTAAAAGATGTTTACATCACTTGGATTATTCAACAGTTTATTTTTTTTATTGAAGTGTAGTTGACTTACAATATTGTGTTAGTTTCAGGTGTACAGCAGAAGTGATTCAGCTATGTATATATAATTTGTATCTATATATAATATATATATATATATATTTTTTCATACTCTACGGCTTCAGATTTGGGCCAGGTAACAGAGATTGTAATCATCTGAGTGATCTGTAGCACTGAAAAATGGGAAAAGTGACGTTTTCACGGTCAGGACTAGAAATTCATTATTTGGAATGGCAATCCCGTCAAGATTTTTTTTGACAGTTGTTTTCATATTCTTTATATGTTGGAATAAAATATCTAGTAAGTTATGATTTATACTCTGTCATGTGGTTAGAACCTAGCTGTTGGTTCTCATTTGTTAACCCTTGAAGGTTTTTTAAAAACTTGTTGCCTTAAGATCAGAGAACAATGGTTTTAGGGCTTATAACAGAGTTTCCCAACCTCAGCTGACATCTGGGGGCAGATCGTCCTTTGTTGTGGAGGACCGCCGTCCTGTGCTTTGTAGAGTGTTAAGCCGAATCCCTGGCCTCTACCTACTAGACCTCAGTGGCACCGCGCTCCGCAGTCAAGAGAATCTAAAATGTCTTCAGACATTTCTGATTGTCCCTGAGGGTGGGGTTTAAAAGCGCTGCTGGTGGAGAACCACTTGCTTATGGAAATTATTTGGGGACCTTTGTACAACATAAATTACAGTGTTCCTTACCTAGAGAGTCTGACTGGGAGTTGGATTCAGGAATCTGCATTTAACAAGCCATCTGTGTTGATGCGGGTGCAGCTGTTTCTTGGACAACACAGAAACGTTTCTGTTTTCTCCATCTCTCTTTAATTTGGTGGTCAGTAATAGAGATATGACTAGGTTAGAGCTGTTCACATGCATGGATGATGCTGTACTCATCTCTGTGCCCATAGCTGGGAGAGGAGGGGAAGGGACAGGGCTTTTCCTTGGCACTGCCCTTAAGTGCTGCTTCCTCAGGCCTGGGCAGTGTGCTTAGGTACCAGGGTTACTAAATGAGGAACACATTTTCCTCGTCCCGGAGAAGCTTAGAACCCAGTGTGGGAGACTGGTCAGCAAACAGGAAAACTGCAAAACAGCCGCCCAGGGCAGTGACTGCGAGTGGAGAGAGGCGCTCTGGGTGCGCAGAGGGCCAGCTCAGCGTGCCCCCGGGAGAGAGGGGAGGAAGGTAGCCCCCTGTGGGTGGGGAGGAGGGATTGGTCTGCAGCCTTCGGAAGAGGGCAGCGTATCCGCTGTCTCGGAAGGGAGATATAGAGAGAGCTGTGTTTCTCCGTGTCTCATGCCCTCTCTGACAATGATGTGTTAGTCTACAGCTGCGTTTACTTGGGTTGTAGTATTGGGTTTCATTGCAGTTTTTTTCCTTTTCAATTTTTTTCACCCTAAACTGTAAATACTTCAAGAGTAGGTGAAGGTTTACAGTGAACATTGCCAAGAAACAAGGATTTGCAAGTCTCCTTGTATATTTCTTTCTGTTTGACCATTTTTAAATATCGTCACAGGCTAATTTACAGGACTTTGTCACTTTCGGTGTTTGCCCCTCAGTACTGCTACTCTCCAGATAGATCTCTCACTGTCTCTATGGCCATTCCCCAGGTTTAACACCTATTCAGAAGGGCAGCTGAACCTCTGAAAGGCTTTGGGGTCAAGCCTTAGTTCTGCTCACCCCCTCACAGGGTTGCTATGTGAATTGCTGAGGAATCTAGTGTGGCCTGGCACATAGTGGATGAATAAAATTTGTTTCTTTTTTCCTCCCCATTCTTCTAATTAAAAAAATCTCTGCAAGGCAGTAGGCAGATGTTCTTGTACCAGACCTCTCAGTAGCTTCTGCCAGAAAATATACTGCTTTTGACTTAATAGCCATTTATGAAAATAGGTCATTTAAAACCCCGAGTAGGAGTCAGGGAAGGGAGAGGAGGCCTAGAGGGTGATTATGGCTTTAATTTTGAAGAGAAGTTTTATCAAGGTGACCCTGAAGCAAGAAAGCCTTTTTCCTCTTATATGTTTATGGTTCAAGAGGCTTTTTTCTTCCTTCAGAAACAGTCAGAACTGTTCCTTCTGCCTTATCCAATTTAAAAGATGAAAACTTAAACTTACGTGAGGCAAGTCATGGGAAAAATTGTGGTGTCAAGACCAATTGACTCATACAAAATGGATTTATGGACGAGTCATTAAGTAACAGGGAGTACCACGGAAGCCTAATGAAGACAAATGTAAAAGATACACTCTCCTAAAGTGATGGATAAAATGTGTTTGAAGCAACCATCCTCTTTACAAATAAAAACAAATTTTTTTTCAAGAGATTTAGCACAATGTCGATGTTCTAGAGAGTAAATGAGAAGCTTGGTACTAGTCTCTCCTTTCACGTGGCTTCCAGTCTTGTGAGGGAGCAAAGACTCCTATTTAAAAAAAGTAAAGCATGTAAAAGAGAGTAAATAGTGACAGGTAACCATATGGGAAACTCTGACGCCAGAACTAAGTGAGAGGGCCTGTCTCCAATCATGCAAGTCTCTGCTTCAGACCTCCCCAGGGTCCCCATCACTGACACAAGTATTTCCCATGCTTGCCAGTTCATAGGCGTCTCCTGCGCTTTTGCAGACAGATTCTGGTTCCTGCCCCAGAACTACCGAATCAGGATCTCCAAGTGATGCAGATGATTCACTTTTGGGAAACTGGCCTAGAGGCTCAGGGCTGCGCTCTCTCAGTCTGACTTGCTCTGATCCCATGATGGTGGCCCTGCTCCCTTCTGCAGCTGCTGCTTGTCCTTCTTGCCAAGGTGGCATTTTCCCCTCAAACCCAAACACTGTCTAATACCTTTGCTAAGATTTCTCTCCTTTTAGGCTGGTGGACTCCTTTTCCTCCATACTCAGCTCAGGTTCACCTCCCGAAACCTTCCTTTGATCTCCAAGGCCTGGTGTAAGCCACTCTTCCGTAGGTGCTGTTCTCTGCATCATTTTATCCAAATGCATACAGCTTTTTAAAAACTTCGCCATTTGTATGTTTCTGTCCCCTTTGGAGTATCAACTCTGAGGGCCCAGGGCCACATCTTATAGGTGCTACATCCCCAGCCTAAGTGCCTGGCAGGTAGATGCTGCATAAAAATTTGAAGCGTTGAATGCCTTCAGGAAGAGATTGATGTTAATTGGGGTAGAGATGAGACTTAATGGCAGAGGCATGATCTTTGATGAGTTTAGAACAAGAATATGTCCATGCTTTTTTAAAAGGTGAGGAAAGATAGTATTAGTAACATTTTAAAAATAACTAATATCATCAGTTAAGCAACTATCAGTCTAGGTTTGTATTCTTTCATGTGTCTTTAACTTTTTTCTTTTTTCTAAACAATGGAAAATTTTATTTGAGGATCCTAACCCAGGAAGAGCATCTCAGAAACTTTCAGAACTGTTCTCTGTCATTAACTTTTTTTTTTAACATCTTTATTGCAGTATAATTCCTTTCAATAGTGTGTTAGTTTCTGCTTTATAACAGAGTGAATCAGCTATACATATACATATATCCCCATATCTCCTCCCTCTTGTGTCTCCCACCCACCCTTCCTATCCCACCCCTCTAGGTGGTCACAAAGCACCATGCTGATCTCCCTGTGCTATGCAGCTGCTTCCCACTAGCTATCTGTTTTACATTTGGTAGTGTATATATGTCCATGCCACTCTCTCACTTCGTCCCAGCTTACGCATCCCCCTCCCCGTGTCCTCGAGTCCATTCTCTACGTCTGCGTCTTTAATCTTGTTCTGCCCGTAGTTTCTTCAGAACCAATTTTTTTTTTTTTTAGATTCCATATGTATGTGTTAGCATACGGTATTTGTTTTTCTCTTTCTGACTTACTTCACTCTGTATGACTGTCTCTGGATCCATCCACTTCACTACAAATAACAATTTCATTTCTTTTTATTGCTGAGTAATATTCCATTGTATATATATCCCACATCTTCTTTATCCATTCATCTGTTGATGGACACTTAGGTTGCTTCCATGTCCTTGCTGTTGTAAATAGAGCTGCAATGAACACTGTGGTACATGACTCTTTTTGAATTATGGTTTTCTCAGGGTATATGCCCAGTAGTGGCATTGCTGCATCATATGGTAGTTCTATTTTTAGTTTTTTAAGGAACCTCCATACAGTTCTCCATAGTGGCTGTATCAATTTACATTCCCACCAGCAGTGCAAGAGAGTTCCCTTTTCTCCACACCCTCTACAGCATTTATTCTTTGTAGATTTTTTGATGATGGCCATTCTGACTGGTGTGAGGTAATTCCTCATTGTAGTTTTGATTTGCATTTCTCTAGTGATTACTGATGTTGAGCATCCTTTCATGTGTTTGTTGGCAATCTGTATATCTTCTTTGCAGAAATGTCTGTTTAGGTCTTCTGCCCATTTTTGGATGGGTTGTTTGTTTTTTTGATATTGAACTGCATGAGCCTCTTCTATATTTTGGAGATTAATCCTTTGTCAGTTGCTTCATTTGCAAATATTTTCTCCCATTCTGAGCATTGTCTTTTTGTCTTGTTTATGGTTTCCTCTGCTGTGGAAAAGCTTTTAAGTTTCATTAGGTCCTATTTGTTTATTTTTGCTTTTATTTTCATTTCTCTAGGAGGTGGGTCAAAAGAATTTTGATGTGATTTATGTCATAGAGTGTTCTGCCTATGTTTTCCTCTAAGAGTTTTATAGTGTCTGGCCTTATTACATTTAGGTCTTTAATCCATTTTGAGTTTATTTTTGTGTATGGTGTTAGGGAGTGTTCTAATTTCATTCTTTTACATGTAGCTGTCCAGTTTTGCCAGCACCACTTATTGAAGAAGCTGTCTTTTCTCCATTGTATATTCTTGCCTCCTTTATCAAAAATAAGGTGACCATATATGCGTGCGTTTACCTCTGGGCTTTCTATCCTGTTCCATTAATCTATATTTCTGTTTTTGTGCCAGTACCATACTGTCTTGATTACTGTAGCTTTGTAGTATAGTCTGAAGTCAGGGAGCCTGATTCCACCAGCTCTGTTTTTCTTTCTCAAGATTGCTTTGGCTATTTGGGGTGTTTTGTGTTTCCATACAAATTGTGAAATTTTTTGTTCTAGTTCTGTGAAAAATGCCATTGGTAGGTTGATAGGTATTGCACTGAATCTGGAGATTGCTTTGGGTAGTATAGTCATTTTCACAATGTTGATTATTCCAATCCAAGAACATGGTATATCTCTCTAACTGTTTAATTTCTTTCATCAGTGTTTTATAGTTTTCTGCATACAGGTCTTTTGTCTCCTTAGGTAGGTTTATTCCTAGGTATTTTATTCTTTTGGTTGCAGTGGTAAATGGGAGTGTTTCCTTAATTTCTCTTTCAGTTATTTCATCATTAGTGTATAGGAATGCAAGAGATTTCTGTGCATTGATTTTGTACCCTGCAACTTTACCAAATTCGTTGATTAGCTCTAGTAGTTTTCTGGTAGAGTCTTTAGGATTCTCTTTGTACAGTATCATGTCATCTGCAAACAGTGACAGCTTTACTTCTTCTTTGCCGATTTGGATTCCTTTTATTTCTTTTTCTTCTCTGATTGATGTGGCTAAAACTTCCAATAGTATGTTGAATAATAGTGGTGAGAGTGGGCAACCTTGTCTTCTTCCTGAACTTAGTGGAAATGGTTTCAGTTTTTCATCATTGAGAATGATGTTGGCTGTGGGTTTGTCATATATGGCCTTTATTATGTTGAGGTAAATTCCCTCTATACCTACTTTCTGGCTGGTTTTTATCATAAATGTGTTGAATTTTGTTGAAAGATTTTTCTGCATCTATTGAGATGATCATATGATTTTTCTCCTTCAGTTTGCTAATATGGTGTATCACATTGATCATATATTGAAGAATCTTTGCATCCCTGGGATAAACCCCACTTGATCCTGGTGTATGATCTGTTTAATGTGCTGTTGGATTATGTTTGCTCGCATTTTGTTGAGAATATTTGCATCTATGTTCATCAGTGATATTGGCCTGTATTTTCTTTCTTTGTGATATCTTTGGTTTTGGTATCAGGGTGATGGAGGCCTCGTAGTATGAGTTTGGGAGTGTTCCTCCCTCTGCTATATTTTGGAAGAGTTTGAGAAGGTTAGGTGTTAGCTCCCTCTAAACGTTTGATAGAATTCGCCTGTGAAGCCATCAGGTCCTCGGCTTTTATTTGCTGGAAGATTTTTATTCACAGTCTCAATTTCAGTGCTTGTGATTGGTCTGTTTATATTTTCTATTTCTTCCTGGTTCATTCTTGGGAGGTTGTGCTTTTCTAAGAATTTGTCCATTTCTTCCAGGTTGTCCATTTTATTGGCATATAATTGCTTGTAGTAATCTCTCATGATCCTTTATATTTCTGCAGTGTCTGTTCTTACTTCTCCTTTTTCATTTCTGATTGTATTGATTTGAGTCTCTTCCCTTTTTTTCTTGATGAGTCTGGCTAAGGGTTTATCAATTTTGTTTATCTTCTCAAAGAACCAGCTTTTAGTTTTATAGATCTTTGCTCTTGTTTCCTTCATTTTTTTTCATTTATTTCTCATATGATCTTTATGATTTCTTTCCTTCTGCTAATTTTGGTTTTTTTTTTTATTCTTCTTTCTCTGATTGCTTTAGGTGTAAGGTTAGGTTGTTTATTTGAGATGTTTCCTGTTTCTTGAGGTAGGATTGTATTGCTATAAACTTCCCTCTTAGAATTGCTTTTGCTGCCTCCCATAGGTTTTGGGTCGTTGTGTTTTCATTGTCATTTGTTTCTGGGTATTTTTGTTTTCCTCTTTGATTTCTTCAGTGATCTCTTGGTTATTTAGTAGTGTACTGTTTAGCCTCCATCTGTTTGTATTTTTTACGGATATTTTCCTCTGATTGATACGTAGTCTCATAGTGTTGTGGTCAGAAAACATACTTGATAAAATTTCAGTTTTCTTAAATTTACCAAGGCTTCATTTGTGACCCAAGATATGATCTATACTGGAGAATGTTCCATGAGCAGTTGAGAAGAAAGTGTATTGTGTTGTTTTGGATGGAATGTCCTATAAATATCAATTAAGTCCATCATGTTTAATGTGTCATTTAAAGCTTGTGTTTCCTTATTTATTTTCATTTTGGATGATCTGTCCGTTGGTAAAAGTGGGGTGTTAAAGTCCCCTACTATGATTGTGTTCCTGTCGATTTCCCCTTTTATGGCTGTTAGCATTTGCCTTATGTATTGAGGTGCTCCTATTTTGGGTGCATAAAGATTTACAATTGTTATATCTTCTTCTTGGATTGATCCCTTGATCAGTATGTAGTGTTCTTCTTTGTATGTTGTATTAGAGTTTATTTTAAAGTTTATTTTGTCTGATCTGAGAATTGCTACTCCAGCTTGCTTTTGATTTCCATTTGCATGGAATATCTTTTTCCATCCTCTCACTTTCAGTGTATATGGATCCCTAAGTCTGAAGTGGGTCTCTTGTAGACAGCATATATATAGGTCTTGTGTTTGTATCCATTCAGCCAGTCGGTGTCTTTTGGTTGGAGCATTTAATCCATTTACATTTAAGGTAGTTATCAATATGTATATCCCTATTACCATTTTCTTAATTGTTTTGAGTTTGTTATTGTAGGTCTTTTCCTTGTTTTGTGTTTCCTGCCTAGAGAAGTTCCTTTAGAATTTGTTGTAAAGCTGGTTTCCTGGTGCTAAATTCTCTTAGCTTTTGCTTGTCTGTAAAGGTTTTAATTTCTCTGTCTAATCTGAATGAAATCCTTGCTGGGTAGAGTAATCTTGTTGTAGTTTTTTCCTTTCATCACTTTAAATATCTCCTGCCACTCCCTTCTGGCTTGCAGAATTTCTGCTGAGAGATCAGCTGTTAACCTTATGGGGATTCCGTTGTATGTTATTTGTTGTTTTTCCCTTGCTGCTCTTAATATTTTTTCTTTGTATTGAATTTTTGATAGTTTGATTAATATGTTTCTTGTGTTTCTCCTTGGATTTATCCTGTATGGGACTCTCTGCACTCTCTGCACTTCCTGGACTTGATTATCTATTTCCTTTCCCATATTAGGGAAGTTTTCAACTATAATCTCTTCAAATATTTTGTCAGTCCCTTTCTTTTTCTCTTCTTCAGGGAGCCCTATAATTCGAATGTTGGTGTGTTTAATGTTGTCCCAGAGGTCTCTGAGACTGTCCTCAATCCTTTTCATTCCTTTTTCTTTATTCTACTCTGCAGTAGTTTTTTCCACTATTTTATCTTCCAGGTCACTTATCCATTCTTCTGCCTCAGTTATTCTGCTATTGATTCCTTCTAGAGAATTTTTAATTTCATTTATTGTGTTGTTCATCATTGTTTGTTTGCTATTTAGTTCTTCAAGGTCCTTGTTAAACGTTTCTTGTATTTATTCTATTTCCAAGATTTTGGATCATCTTTGCTATCATTACTCTGAATTCTATTTCAGTTAGACTGCCTATTTCCTCTTCATTTGTTTGGTCTGGTGGATTTTTACCTTGCTCTGTCATCTGCTGTCATTAACTTTTAACTTTGGACAAGGTAGTTAATAATAGATTTTCACATCAGAATGCATCTTAGTGGGTTTTTTAGCACAAAATAAACTAGTTTTCTCTCAAGTTTGTAGATGAAGAAGCTGGCACAATGGGACTTAGCATCTGATGGGAAATGAACCTAAGTCTCAGTGAATGAGTCTCTGTGGGGCCTTCAGGATGTCTGTAGACCTGTCCAACTACAGAACAATGCATGTTGAAGACAGAAATAAAGCACTTTGTAGATAAATGGGAAGATGTGTTTCCTTTTACTAATGTCATTAAAGGTATTGAATCTGCTACAGTATTTACTTTGTAATTTTCTTCGTGAGCTCAAAACACCATAAATAATGTTGTGTGATCTGAGTCATGAATGAATAGTGATTGTCCTGAATAGTAGTCGTAATTTCATTTATCTGTTGAGACAGTGTAGCTAAACAAATAAACTGGCAATTCAGTGGAAAAATTAAAATTTGCCAAGCAGAATAATTATTTGATCACATTTAAAAAATCCTTCAAACCTTGAGGAGATGGAATGGATGGACCAAATGTCAGCCCCACATTCAAGAATAGTTTTTGAAATTTGTATTTTCTTTTGTTTAATTTGAGATATTGACTTTTCTTGTTTAAAGAAATTTTTTTTTTTTTTTTTTTTTTTGGTGGTAGTCGGGCCTCTCCCTGCTGTGGCCTCTCCCGTTGTGGAGCACAGACTCCGGATGCGCAGGCTCAGCGGCCGTGGCCCACGGGCCCAGCTGCTCCACGGCATGTGGGATCTTTCCGGACCGGGGCACGAACCCGTGTCCCCTGCATTGGCAGGCGGACTCTCAACCACTGCACCACCAGGGAAGCCCTAAAGAAAATTATTTTACTTAAATTACGATCATTTTTGTTTACTCACGCCCTTTAAACAAGAGTTTAAGTTCTTCTAGATTCTAAGTTCTTTAAGGTCAGAGCCTGTGTGTACATTTAAAAAATTTTCTTGCAGGGCGTGTCCATACACATAATTGTTAAACAAATGAAAAGCCAATAATCTAGCGTTCTAGTTTATCCAAACTGCTGAGTCTGCATGGATTTACATTGAGAAAATCTCCAAACAATCATCTTAAACCTGAATTCAGATCATTGAGTGGGTGGACTTGGAGTGAAATAACCAGTGCTATTTATGGAAGAATGTTTAGTGAAAGTTTTGATTGAAAACAAAACAAGAAAAACCTTGATTTTTTTAAAAAAAGTAATTTATTTACTTTTGGCTGTGTTTGGTCTTTGTTGCTGCATGCAGGCTTTTTCTAGTGGCGGCGAGCGGGGGCCACTCTTCACTGTGGTGCACAAGCTTCTCATTGCGGTGGCTTCTCTTGTTGCAGTGTGTGGGCTCTAGGTGTGTGGGCTTTAGTAGTTGTGGCACGCGGGCTCAGTAGTTGTGGTTCGCAGGCTCTAGAGCGCAGGCTTAGTAGTTGTGGTGCACGGGCTTAGTTGCTCTGCGGCATGTGGGATCTTCCCAGACCAGGGCTCGAGCCCGTGTCCCCCGCATTGGCAGGCACATTCTCAACCACTGCGCCACCAGGGAAACCCCACAACTTGAGTTCTTGAGGAGGGTCCTTCAAGTATTGTATTCATACTAATTTTTAAATGTGAATGTTTATATGGCTACTAAATAAAATTGATGCTGAATTTGATGAAACAGAATAATTAATTTCCAAAGCTTTTATTTAAGTAACAGTTACGTTTTGTTACGTTTGTTTATCAAAATATTTTGAGATAGAGAACTTACAAAACAGGATGAGTTTTGAAAGGAGTGATGGCTAGCTATGTATGTCTGTGATTGATTTGGGTACGTAATGCTCTTTCCCTATTTTAGATTCCTATTATACTTGATTTTTAAGATTTTTTTCTTTGTTATAGAGAGTGTATATCTGCTATAATTATAATATACATAATATAATAAAAATATTTGGCTACATTAGCAGCTTTCAGGAGGCTGCATAAAGGTGTGATTAAGACATGGGCTGGCCATCTACTTACTGGCTATGTTACCTTGACCAGGATGTTTAGCCCTTTCTGTGTCTAGTCATCTGTAAAATGAGTGAGCTGTAAGTGGATTAATACATGTAAAGTGCTTACATAAGTGCCGGCCTGTAGTACACTCAAATATTGGCTCTCAGTTATGATTATTATTCTTTCTGGAGATACTGTTTTGGCATATAGTATTTACAATCAGATGTTGTAAATACTATATAAACATTATGTAAACTGTGGCTTTAAAACATGCCTGAGGGCTTCCCTGGTGGCGCAGTGGTTGAGAGTCCGCCTGCCGATGCAGGGGACACGGGTTTGTGCCCCGGTCCGGGAAGATCCCACATGCCGCAGAGCTGCTAGGCCTTTGAGCCATGGCCACTGAGCCTGCGCGTCCGGAGCCTGTGTTCCGCAGTGGGAGAGGCCACAACAGTGAGAGGCCCGTGAACCCCCCCAAAAAAAAACAAACAAAAAAAATGCCTGATTAGAACTTGAATGTTGATCCCCTCACATTTGTGGGCATGTAATTTCATCCTCTGGGCCTTTAATTTCATCAGCAGCCTTTAATTTCATGGGGATATGAAGACCTTCTTCCCAGGGTTCTTGTAAAGATTAAATTTGACAGTATTTCTAGGGATCTTAGCAGAGCGCTCAGCATGAAGTGAATGTTGGGTAAGTGGTGGTGGTGGTCATGGTGGTCGTGGGTATGTTGACTGCGGACACAGTGGTGACAAGGGCTCTGGAATCACAGGACTCTTCTGTGGTGAGGCTGTGCCTGAGGATTCTTGTGGGCCTAATGAGGTAACGTGTGTCAAACGCTTAGCTTAGTATCTGGCTCCAGGTAAGAACTGGAATCACGTTAGCTGCCGTGCTCTGGGTGTGGTGGTGGAGCAGTGTTGGCTCTTTGCACGTTGTCCTTTGACACTTCATTTCCTATAAGTACATTAAGGGCTTCCAGGCTTTTTTGTTGAATAATTATCTTTTGTCTTTACCTTTATTTCTCCCTTTCAGATTTCTGATCAGGATTGTTAAAATGAGTCTGCGGAAGCAAACACCCAGTGACTTCCTGAAGCAAATCATCGGACGACCAGTCGTGGTAAAATTAAATTCCGGAGTGGATTACCGAGGTAAGATTTCCATGCTTCATCCTTACTGGTGTTCACTAAAGAAATAAAGGTGACTTAACTGCTTTTTATTAACCTCTTTGAAGTACCCAGTAGACCAAAAAAGCGTTGGTTGTCAACAGTTTCTATACCCATTCCTTTTTTTTCTTTTTTTTTTGTGGTACGTGGGCCTCTCACTGCTGTGGCCTCTCCCGTTGTGGAGCACAGGCTCCGAACACGCAGGCTCAGCGGCCATGGCTCACGGGCCCAACCGCTCCGTGGCATGTGGGATCTTCCCGGACTGGGGCACGAACCCGTGTCCCCTGCATTGGCAGGCGGACTCTCAACCACTGCGCCACCAGGGATGCCCCTATACCCATTTCTTTTTCTACTTCTGAGATGGTTCATTTTAGAGACAACTCTGACAGCAGAGCTGTTCCTCTGACTTGCGTGATCTGGGGCTCCTGTCTCCTGTCTTTGCTTTGAGATTGGTGTGCCTGCATCCCCTGGTGACAGCCAGGCTTGAATAACTGGATACTAAAGAACTCCTTGGCCCAGCAGCATTTGTTTTTGTGGAAGCAGTCAAGATTGGCAAGCAACGGGAGGGACCTTCAAGACGGCAGAGGAGTAGGATGTGCAGATCACCTTCTTCCCCACAAATACATGAAGAATACATCTACATGTGGAACAACTGCTACAGAACACCTACTGAACGCTGGCAGAATACCTCAGACTTCCCAAAAGGCAAGAAACTCCCCACGTACCTGGCTGAGTGTCTGACAGGGTCTTGGTGCTCCAGCCAGGTGTCAGGCCTGAGCCTCTTAGGTGGGAGAGCCAAGTTCAGGACATTGGACCACCAGAGACCTCCTGGTCCCACGTACTATCAAATAGCGAAAGCGCTCCCAGAGGTCCCCATCTCAACGCTAAGACCCAGCTCCACTCAACAGCCAGCAAGCTGCAGTGCTGGACACCCTATGACAAACAACTAGCAAGACAGGAACACAGCCCCACCCATTAGCAGAGAGGCTGCCTAAAATCATAATACGTTCACAGACACCCCAAAGCACACCACCATATGCGGACCTGCCCACGAAAAAGAAAAGAACCAGCCTCATCCACCAGGACACAGGCACAGGCGCCTGTCCCCTCCACCAAGAAGACTATATAACCCACTGAACCAACCTTAGCCACTGGGGGCAGACACCAAAAACAATGGGAAATATGAACCTGCAGGCTGCAGTTAAGCAAAATGAGAAGACAGAGAAATACACAGCAGATGAAGGAGCAAAGTAAAAATCCACCAGACCAAACAAATGAAGAGGAAATAGGCAGTCTACCTGAAATAGAATTCAGAGTAATGATAGTAAAGATGATCCCAAGTCTTAGAAATAGAATGGAGAAAATACAAGAAACATTTACCAAGGACCTAGAAATACTAAGGAGGAAAAAACAGTGATGAACAACACAGTAAGTGAGGTTAAAAATGCTCTAGAAGGAATCAATAGCAGAATAACTGAGGCAGAAGAACAGATAAGTGACCTGGAAGGTCCAATAGTGGAAATAACTACTGCAGAGTAGAATAAAGAAAAAAGAATGAAAAGAATTGAGGACAGTCTCAGAGACCTCTGGGACAACATTAAACACACCAACATTCGAATTATAGGGCTCCCTGAAGAAGAGAAAAAGAAATGGACTGAGAAAATATTTGAAGAGATTATAGTTGAAAACTTCCCTAATATGGGAAAGGAAATAGATAATCAAGTCCAGGAAGTGCAGAGAGTCCCATACAGGATAAATCCAAGGAGAAACACAAGAAACATATTAATCAAACTATCAAAAATTCAATACAAAGAAAAAATATTAAGAGCAGCAAGGGAAAAACAACAAATAACATACAAGGGAATCCCCATAAGGTTAACGGCTGATCTCTCAGCAGAAACCCTGCAAGCCAGAAGGGAGTGGCAGGACATATTTAAAGTGATGAAAGGGAAAAAACTACAAACAAGATTACTCTACCCAGCAAGGATTTCATTCAGATTAGACAGAGAAATTAAAACCTTTACAGACAAGCAAAAGCTAAGAGAATTTAGCACCAGGAAACCAGCTTTACAACAAATTCTAAAGGAACTTCTCTAGGCAGGAAACACAAGAGAAGGAAAAGACCTACAATAACAAACCTAAAACAGTTAAGAAAATGGTAATAGGAACATACATATTGAAAACTACCTTAAATGTAAATGGCTTAAATGCTCTAACCAAAAGACACTGACTGGCTGAATGGATACAAAAACAAGACCCATATACATTCTGTCTACAAGAGACCCACTTCAGACCTAGGGACATATATAGACTGAAAGTGAGAGAATGGAAAAAGTTATTCCATGCAAATGGAAATCAAAAGCAAGCTGGAGTAGCAATTCTCAGATGAGACAAAATAGACTTTAAAATAAAGACTATTACAAGCAACAAGGACACTACATAATGATCAAGGGATCAATCGAAGAAGAAGATATAACAGTTGTAAATCTTTATGCACCCAACATAGGAGCACCTCAATATATAAGGCAAATGCTAACAGCCATAAAAGGGGAAATCGACAGGAACACAATCATAGTAAGGGATGTTAACACCCCACTTTCACTAATGGACAGATCATCCAAAATGAAAATAAATAAGGAAACACAAGCTTTAAATGACACATTAAACAAGGTGGACTTAATTGATATTTTTAGGACATTCCATCCAAAATCAACAGAGTACATTTTCTTCTCAAGTGCTCATGGAATGTTCTCCAGTATAGATCATATCTTGGGTCACAAATGAAGCCTTGGTAAATTTAAGAAAACTGAAATTGTATCAAGTATCTTTTCCGACCACAACATTATGAGACTAGATATCAATTACAGGAAAAGAATCTGTAAAAAATACAAACAGTTGGAGGCTAAACAGTACACTCTTAAATACCCAAGAGATCACTGGAGAAATCAAAGAGGGAATCATCAAATACCTAGAAACAAATGACAGTGAAAACACAACGACCCAAAACCTATGGGAAGCAGCAAAGGCAGTTCTAAGAGGGAAGTTTATAGCAATACAATCCTACCTCAAGAAACAGAAAAAATCTCAAATAAACAACCTAACCTTACACCTAAAGCAATTAGAGAAAGAAGAACCAAAAAAACCCCAAAATTAGCAGAAGGAAAGAAATCATAAAGATCATTTGAGAAATAAATGAAAAAAAATGAAGGAAACAAGAGCAAAGATCTATAAAACTAAAAGCTGGTTGTTTGAGAAGATAAACAATATTGATAAACCATTAGCCGGACTCATCAAGAAAAAAAGGGAGAAGACGCGAATCAATAGAATTAAAAATGAAAAAGGAGGAATAAGAACAGACACTGCAGAAGTATAAAGGATCATGAGAGATTACTACAAGCAGTTATATGCCAATAAAATGGACAACCTGGAAGAAATGGACAAATTCTTAGAAAAGCACAACCTTCCAAGACTGAACCAGGAGGATATAGAAAATATAAACAGACCAATCACAAGCACTGAAATTGAGACTGTGAATAAAAATCTGCCAACAAACAAAAGCCGAAGACCAGATGGCTTCACAGGCGAATTCTATCAAACATTTAGAGAAGAGCTAACACCTATCCTTCTCAAACTCTTCCAAAATATAGCAGAGGGAGGAACACTCCCAAACTCATATTACGAGGCCTCCATCACCCTGATACCAAAACCAGACAAAGATGTCACAAAGAAAGAAAATACTGGCCAGTATCACTGATGAACATACATGCAAATATCCTCAAAAAATACGAGCAAATAGAATCCAACAGCACATTAAAAGGATCATACACAATGATCAAGTAGGGTGTATCCCAGGAATGCAAGGATTCTTCAATATACACAAATCAATCAATGTGATACACCATATTAACAAATTGAAGGAGAAAAATCGTATGATCATCTCAATAGATGCAGAAAAATCTTTCAAAAAAATTCAACACATTTATGATAAAAACCTGCCAGAAAGTAGGTATAGAGGGAACTTACCTCAACCTAATTAAGGCCATATATGATAAACCCACAGCCAACATCATTCTCAATGGTGAAAAACTGAAACCATTTCCACTAAGATCAGGAAGAAGACAAGGTTGCCCACTCTCACCACTATTATTCAACATAGTGTTGGAAGTTTTAGCCACATCAATCAAAGAAGAAAAAGAAATAAAAGGAATCCAAATCGGCAAAGAAGAAGTAAAGCTGTCACTGTTTGCAGATGACATGATACTGTACATAGAGAATCCTAAAGACTCTACCAGAAAACTGCTAGAGCTAATCAATGAATTTGGTAAAGTTGCAGGATGGAAAATTAATGCACAGAAATCTCTTGCATTCCTATACACAAATAATGAAAAATCTGAAAGAGAAATTAAGGAAACACTCCCATTTACCGCTGCAACAGAAAGAATAAAATACCTAGGAATTTACCTATATAGGGAGACAAAAGACCTGTATGCAGAAAACTATAAGACACTGATGAGAGAAATTAAACAGTTGGAGAGATATACCACATTTTTGGATTGGAAGAAATAACATTCTGAAAATGACTATACTACCCAAAGCAATCTACAGATTCAGTGCAATACCTATCAACCTACCAGTGGCATTTTTTGCAGAACTACAGCAAAAAATTTCACAATTTGTATGGAAACACAAAATACCCCGAATAGCCTAAGCAGTCTTGAGAAAGATAAATGGAGCTGGTGGAATCAGGCTTCCTGACTTCAGACTATACTACAAAGCTACAGTAATGAAGACAGTATGGTACTGGCACAAAAACAGAAATATAGATCAATGGAATGGGATAGAAAGCCCAGAGGTAAACCTATGCACATATGGTCACCTTATTTTTGATAAAGGAGGCAAGAATATACAATGGAGAAAAGACAGCCTCTTCAAAAAGTGGTGCTGGGACAACTGGACAACTACATATAAAAGAATGAAATTAGAACACTCCCTAACACCATAACCAAAAATAAACTCAAAATGGATTAAAGGCCTAAATGTAAGGCTAGACACTATCAAACTCTTAGAGGAAAACATAGAACACTCTGTGACATAAATCACAGCAAGATCCCTTTTGACCCACCTCCTAGAGAAATTAAAATAAAAACAAAAATAAACAAATAGGACCTAATGAAACTTAAAAGCTTTTCCACAGCAGAGGAAACCATAAACAAGACAAAAAGACAATGCTCAGAATGGGAGAAAATATTTGCAAATGAAGCAACTGACAAACAATTAATCTCCAAAATATAGAATAAGCTCATGCAGCTCAATACCAAAAAAACAAACAACCCAATCCAAAAATGGGCAGAAGACCTAAATAGACATTTCTCCAAAGAAGATATACAGATTGCCAATAAACACATGAAAGGATGCTCAACGTCAGTAATCACTAGAGAAATGCAAATCAAAACTACAATGAGGAATTACCTCACACTGGTCAGAATGGCCATCATCAAAAAATCTACAGAGAATAAATGCTGTAGAGGGTGTGGAGAAAAGGGAACCCTCTTGCACTGCTGGTGGGAATGTAAATTGATACAGCCACTATGGAGAACTGTATGGAGGTTCCTTAAAAAACTAAAAATAGAACCACCATTCAACCCAGCAATGCCACTACTGGGCATATACCCTGAGAAAACCATAATTCAAAAAGAGTCATGTACCACAGTGTTCATTGCAGCTCTTTTTACAATAGCCAGGACGTGGAAGCAATCTATGTGTCCATCAACAGATGAATGGATAAAGAAGATGTGAGTTATATATTACAATGGAATATTGCTTAGCAATAAAAAGAGATGAAATTGAGTTATTTGTAGTCAGGCAGATGTACCTAGAGACTGTCATACAGAGTGAAGTAAGTCAGAAAGAGAAAAACAAATACCGTATGCTAACACATACATATGGAATCTAAAAAAAAAAAAAAAAAATGGTTCTGAAGAACCTAGGGGTAAGACAGGAATAAAGACGCAGATGTAGAGAATGTAGTTGAGGCCACGGGGAGGGTGAAAGGTAAGGTGGGACGAAGTGAGGGAGTGACATGGACATATATACACTACCAAATGTAAAATAGATAGCTAGCGGGAAGCACAGGGAGATCAGCTGGGTGCTTTGTGACCACCTAGTGGGGTGGGAGGGAGACCCAAGTGCGAGGAGAAATGGGGATATATGCATATGTATAGCTGATTTACTTTGTTATACAGCAGAAACTAGCACACCATTGTAAAGCAGTTATACTGTAATTAAAGTGTTAAAAAATAGATTGGCAAGCAACTATTTAGACAGTATCATTTTTCAGCATAAACTTCTCACTCATATAATATGTAGGGTATCCAAAGACACCTTTCTGGTCTTGTAGAAAATTAAATGCTCTTTTTAAGAGGCTTGACACTACTGAAACTAACTTCGTGTAAGGAATGGTATCCAATTCCATTTTTTTGAAGTAACTAAATTCCTAATTTTCCAAAATTAAGATATGTTAAATTACTGGGAATATTTCACAGGTATGGATAACTAATTGATTAGCAAAGTTTTAAAGCCTTTTTTGGCCTCTTTCCTGAATAATTCTTGGTCTCTTTCCTGAGTGATGATCGAAATCTCTTGAGATTTTTCCACTTTCCACATGTGCAAATTTAATTTTATTGAGAGCTTACTGTGGGTCCCGTGTGCATGAATCACTTTAATTTTCATTTTCTCTTCACATAAATCCTTTGAGATCTCTGTTGATTATCTCCACCTAGTAAGGGAGGAGCTAGGACTCAAACTCAAGCTTGCTTCAAAAGCCTTCCTAAAAAATACTCTGCTTTTTATGTACTGCTTTAGTTTCTTGACATTAATAATGTAGCTCCAGTTTAATTTGACTTTTGCAGTGGAATCAATGGATTTATACTGAATACTGAGATATTATAACATCTCTGTGTGCCGCTTCTCACCCCTGGGCTTTTGATGGGCCCAGAGGAGGTAATAGATTCGTAGAGAATATCCAGCAGCTGATTAGGGTGGCGACATGTGTTCAGTATCTTCTCAGTACCCCCTTCATTGAGGAGATCCACCAGCCTACTCTTTAGGGGAACATTTTCTATTTTCAAAGGAAATATATATACACATATATATATTTTTTAAAGAAATTTCAAAGCAAATAATGGAGAAAAGTATATAGAAGAAAGGTAAATCTTCCCCAAATTCTACCATCCAGAGATAATCACCCTTACCCATTTAGATCTGTCTCTATATAAGCATAATTTTACATAAGTGGGATCAGTTAATTGTACATGCATTCTGATTTTTTTTTAACATTAAATGCATTCAGTTTTCTGACAACATGGAGTGTTTAATGGCTACATAGGAATACCATGAGTGGATGGACCACAGTTTTGTTTTTGTTTGTAACCAGTGTCCTATTAATGGACATTTAGGTGTTTACCAATCTTTTTTCTAATGTAAATGACTGCTCCTTTAACATGTATCTCAAGCCCTTGTCCAAGTGTCTCTTTATAATAAATTCCCTGGGGTACGGTTTCAGAGTCAAAGAGGGTGTAGATGACCCTCCATCAGGGCAGGTGGCTCATTCATCTCTACGTTCTCATCAACCCTTGTGTTAGCCTTTAATGTCAACTTTTCCATTCTAATTGGCAACAAGTAATATCTCATTTAATTTATATTTCCTTGTTTACTAGTAAGTTTCAACAACCTTTCACATGGGTAGTAGTAACCCTAATTTTTCTCTGTTTATGATTGTCTGGCCATGGCTTCTATACTATTAAAGCAAAACGTTGTACACTATTGAGAGCATACTATAAAGAATGTGATTAGATAAAAACAAACAAGGAAACAGCCCAGTTCTCTGTAGCAATTTCCCTTCAAGTTTGAAGAAACTTGTTTTCTGTTATTCATTGTAATTTAATCCCTTAGAGAAGGGAGGGGGTTATAATCCCAACCTCCAAGAACCTTTTTTGTTAAAAAACCTTTGCTATGAGAATATTTTTATTAGAAGGGAACATTTCATTTTTAAATGCGTTTAATTAATTTTCAAACATTTGCATATCATGTCTCAGAAGTTTCTTGCTCATTTATGATTGTGGTTTAGATATAAAGTAATACAGCAGGAATGAAACTAAAGTGGCTTCAGCTTTCTTTTGATAGGAAACAATTATTATTATTCACAATGCATTCTGATGCTTCGAAAGTTTGCAGCTTCTAGCAGAATTTTGTTAGCTTACTGTCTTGAGCTCTCATTACACACACACAAAATTTTGAAAAGAAACTTTTGTTGAGAGGATAATGGGGGCAGAGGCAGGGAGTGAGAAGCATATTAATGAAGTTGAGACTACATGGGGCTATCGACTTGGTTAATTGAATCACATTTGTAGTATTTGTTTTTACTTAAGTTGTCTATCTAGAAAATACCACTTGAAGTTAGAGGCTCAGAGTTAATGGTTTACATATCTTCGTCTTTTTTAAAAAAGGATCATCAGGTCCAATTTTGCAGAATTGATACCATCTTAACACAATTAAAAAGGTTCACTTGAACAGTTTCCTCGAAAGCTGCCTGGAACGTTTACTGTTTTTCTTATTAGTGTGGTTCTGCAAATATTCTAACTGGAACAGCGCAGAGAGGCATGTGCTATAAAGCAATATGGTGCCCGTGTTCTCAAGCTCTTCCTCACTGGGAGTCACAGCTTTAAGATGTTCTTTCAGGAGCACCTGCTGTTTCCTCTTTTCCATTATTCTGACAGATTGTGGAGCCTTCCTCTTAACCTTGGAATACATTCATCCGCTGCAGGAGATGTTGTGAAAGAACGAGATCAATCTGCCAGACCCGTATTTCACTTAGTGCCCAAAGTCAGAAATGCCACTGGGCATGAGGAGTCATGGCTAGGGATCGTTTGTTCCTGCATAATTGCCCACTCCTGTCTTTAGCGCTCAAAGAATGGTGTCGTACTTGGAATATTCTTACCGTGTTACTTTTGTGAAGGCTTTAAAAGTTGCCATTGTTGCCACACATGCAATGAGGGAGGCGGCAGCCCATTGTTTTCCCTGCCAGCAGTGGGTGCATGACGGCCTTCGTGCTGTACGCGTCTTAGCCTTTCATTCAGACGGGCAGAGAGCAAAGACTTTTGTGCTTCGCTCTATTGAATTTCATTTACGGTGTGAGTTTTTATATTAAGCATGTAAGAGCTAATGAGTAAAGAGATTGTCAGCTCTAAGGTATACCCTGTAATTTTCAACTCTTTGCTTTGTATGTCTTCTCTTTGTCTGAATCCATCTCCAGGGGTCCTGGCTTGCCTGGATGGCTATATGAATATAGCCTTGGAGCAGACAGAGGAGTATGTAAATGGACAGCTGAAGAATAAGTACGGGGATGCATTTATCCGAGGAAACAATGGTAACAGCCCTTCACTCTACAGTTATATCGCATCCAAAACAGGATCACCAGCATGTTTTCTAGATGACTTAAAAGTTCAGTTTTAGTTTTGCTTTGTTTTTAAATTCTTATTACATCTCAGATCTTCGGTGTGGCTAGTTCTTTTTTGGATGCTTCATGGCATTTTGGAACTAGAAATTCTCTTCTTCCCTCCCTTTGCTGATGGTGAATTGAGGGGCCTTGGTACACTGACCCAGAGCTCTGTTCTCGAATACGGTGTGTTATATTCCCCCAACACGGCCTCTCACACTGGCGGTTGGTGCTCTGAGAATGGCCACTATTTCCCTGCTACCTTTGGTTTGGCAGTTAGCTTGTCTTGTTTCTCTATTAAGCATTCAGATGCTTTTTTTCTGTGGGAGATTTGTATCCTTTAGTTTGGCAGAAATGACAAAAGAGGAAATATGGTTCTGAAGTTACCCAGCTTTTTTAACAACTTATTATTGATATGATTATTATGGTTACTTTCAAGTACCTGGTTTAAAAACACATTATCAGTAAAGTCATATTTGAATTTTGGGGTGGGGGCGGGGAAGACATCAAAACTGGGGGAATTATCCCTTGATTCATCCCCACTTTTTGGTCCCATCCCCCAAATGGAGCTCTGTGACTCTTGATTCGGGGTTTTTTATTGATGTGTATTCTTTAGTTCAGATAACTTCTTCAGCCCCCATAACCCTTGGATCTCTTTGCTGTGAACTAAACATCCTGACTTTCATTGTAGTTATTCTGCCTCCTGTCCTTACAATACCATATTGCTGCTTCACATTATATCTTCATTTTATTTTATTTAAAATTTTTTTATTAAAGTATAGTTGAGTTACAGTGTTGTATTAGTTTGCGGTGTGCAGCAAAGTGATTCAGTCATATATGTGTGCATATATAACTGACTATATATATTCTTTTCAGATTCTTTTCCATTATAGTTTATTGTAAGATACTGAATACAGTTCCCTGTACTATATAGTAGGACCTTGTTGTTTATCTATTTTATATATAGTAGTTTATATCTGCTAATCCCAAACTCCTAATTTATTCCTCCCCCCACTTCCTCTTTGGTAACCATAAGTTGGTTTTCTTTGTCTGTGAGTTTATTTCTGCTTTGTAAATACGTTCATTTGTATCATTTTTTTAGATTCCACCTATAAGCGATATCATATGATATTAGTCTTTGTCTGACTTATTTCACTTAGTAGGATAATCTCTAGGTCCATCTGTGTTGCTGCAAATGGCATTATTTTATTCTTTTTTATGGCTGAGTAATATTCCATTGTATATATGTACCACATCTTTATCCATTCCTCTGTCAGTGGACACCAAGGTTGCTTCTATGTCTTGGCTATTGTAAATAGTGCTGCTGTGAACATTGGGGTCACATCATATCTTTATATATATACCTTTTTAGTCCTTCCAATGTGTAGAATTTCTTTTCCTATTTTTAATATTGTTCTTGTTTGACTCTCTCCATTTACTAAGAAATGTTAATGATCTTTCCCCATCTCAGTACAGCTGATAACAGCAGTCAGCTAGCTGCAGGTTCTGTGAGAGGTGATAGGATGCATCCTGTCATGTACAGACTACATCTTGGACTTGGCCAGTTTCCTAGGGATGTTTTTACTGTCATTCTGATGCTTTCCTTTATATAACTTTTTCCATGGGGTAATCGGCTCCATAATTCACATCCTAGGCTCTTAAAGAGGATCCTGGCTTATTTAATTAATCTGTGCTATGTCCTTTGATCAGGATGTCTCTTAATGTTCACTTTGCACAAACCTGTCAGAGTGTGAGTAGGCGTGGGTAGTAGGAGGGGAGGTACACCTCTGGGGAAAGCTTGGTCTCTAGTGACCAAGACATTAGATGTGGTCTGATTCTCATGTACTACATGTTCAGTATACCCTGAAGAGTTCATGTGGGTGGTCACGAGAGGACTAGCTGAGCAAAACTTCGGATAAACCAAAGGCTGATACTTTACAGGGAATTCAGAATAAGACAAAATAACAAACTCCTCAGCTCTTGTTTATCCTGATGCAATTAAAAAAGTAAACAGGAAGTTTAGTGATTATATCGAGGAGATGGATGAAAATATTTATTTTTTATTTATTCTTTATTTTGAATCTGAAGTCTGGCCTGGTAGATTTACTAATTTGCTTTAACCACCAATCATAATTGTTATACCTAGAATTATAAAACATTCGAAGATTCCAGAGACTTTCACATACATTTTATTTTATCCCCTTGGTTGCGATTTGCAAATCCAGTCAGATGTATAGCTAAGATCAGAACACAGTCCTCTAAGACAGCAAACCCAGGTCTAGAGTCATAAAATTAGTCTTATAATAGTTCTAGAATTTATTGTGTGGTTTGAAAATCCTTTGAAATATGCAGAGGTGTCAGACTAAAATCTGCTTGCTTTTAAAACTTGCTATTATGATACTTAGAAAAGTTTTTTTCAATTTGTTCATTTTTTCTTTTCAGTGTTGTACATAAGTACACAGAAGAGGAGGATGTGAAGACACCTAGAGTGCCATACTTTTCACACTCGGATATGTTTTTTATTAAGTTTTTTGGTTCTTCTGTCATATAATTTGTCCTATTTTGTCATAGTTGGTGATTTTTCACTGACACGTGAGTGAGATAAATGTATAAAATTGTGGATTTAATTGTAAAGAGTTCTTTCATATTTAAGTTGCATTCATTTTCTTTTACCTCTATGTCAGTGAGCAGAAAGCAAAAAGAATTTTCAAAAAAGAGAAAATCTTTTTCTCCCTACATGATTTGTAACTGAAGTCTCAAACAACACCATTTGATTTGCCTGCTTTGCTTGTGGGACTGACTGAAATGATGGACGTGAGGACAATTAAAACATTTGTAGAGACGGCTTCCTCTCTCCTGCTCTGTTCACCGTACAAGATGCTTGAGGGAAAATGTTCCACGAGGCATCCAGTTTCAGTCTCAGGCTGAAAAGGTTCCCTGAGACCAGATGCTCAGCCTCTGTTTCCATTATCTTGATAGGAAATAGAATTGGGCGTCTAACCGTGGCACTTCTGCAAAAGGAGTGGGAATCCGAATTGAGCTGGGGGAGAGATTCTAAAGGTTCCAACATGCTAGGTGTAGGTGTAAACGTTCCTTTTAAGCCAAGTCTGTGCGCACTCATCTTACATCTCTCCCGGGCGGTTCACGCGGTGGGTGATGGAGTCCGGGCCATCCACGCCGTCCTCTCACTTTGTGAACACAGTGGAAAGCGAGGCCTGGAGTTTGTAAACTCATTCAGGTTCCAGTTGCTCTGCTATGACTGGAAGAATTTCTCTGTGCTCTGGCTTAGGGAGGGGCTCCCGGGAAGCCTTTCTCTCCAGTCCCAGCTGGGTTTGATGTGACCTCATCAGAGCACAAGTGTCCACGTTGCTTGGCACGAGGCAGCCTCTCTGTGTCATGTGGCTCCTGCCGAGAGGGTTTCCCACTCTATTCATGACGTTTCCACAGTCCTGCTGTATTCCCTGAACAGTTCACGCTTTCTCTCGGAACAACAAACACATCTGGTCACTGCGGTTGAACGAACACCAGACAATTGTGTGACCATCGTGTTGGCCTTCCTCTTCCGCCCCTCCCCCTTCTAAGCAGCAGTCCTGTTCCAGGAGCGCCGTGTGAGTTTCAACAGTTTCCTGGTTGAAGGATGTGCGGGCAGGATGGGGAAGGAGGGGAGGGAAGGGGCGGTGCTGGGTCTGGAGAGGCATGTGTGGTATTTTGTCTGGTTTTAGCTTAAAGGTCACAGAGTAATTGGAAACAATTATTTTTTAATTAATAACTTAGGAAAGGTGAACAGAAACATTTCACAAGGTATTACTGCACACCAAAAATAAAACTATGCTTCAATAATTTATCACTCCTTGACAGAGGCTTGAAAAGGGTCCAGTCTGTAAGTACAAATCACCAATTTGCTCTTTTATAAATGACTTCTTCTAAGGGGAAAGTGGATGTCCCTCCAAGTGGAGCATACATGTTCTCATTTGTTTTGTAGAATATGGGGCTGCCAGGTTACTGCATCCCTTCATTTACTCACATCAGCCGCTTCTAAAAGCAGTTCCACTGTTATCTCCCACCAATCTGTAGCATCCTGTTTTTACTAACTTTTCCCCTGACCTCCCTTTCGGTATGTGTCTGTTTTCCCGTTGCTGTCTCTCTGTTCTGATATCTGTGTGGTGGAGTAGTGTTTTCAACCATGGAACTACTTTTAATCATGATCAACTTTGGGAAGTGCTACCATTTTTATGGTAATAAAGGACTGTATTATTCACTTGTACCAATGCAAGTTGTCCCCTGTGTATACCTTCACATAGTAGAACGGTGAAACAAAGTATAAAAGCTAAAATTACTTTTTTTCTTAACTGGAGTCTCCTAGAGGTCAGTGAATGATTTCCAATTGCACTGTAGCAAAGACATTTGTTCTGGGTTGAAGAATTTTTCACTTGAGTAAATACATTTTTCCCTGTCTCTCTGCCCCCAAACTCTGGCCACCAGGCTCTGTCTCTTGGGCTGTGACAAAACAGTGTTTAGCGAGAAACAGAAAATTGTGCTTGATTTTTCTTTTTTTTTTTTTTTAGACTATCTGACTTCATGTTCTGTTTTGGTCTTCTGAGCTGTTCCTTGGTTAATCTTCCAACAAGTCGAATTGATTCTTACTTCAAAACTGTTTATCCCAAAACAGAGCTGTTGACAAGTACAAATACAGATGGCAGACATGTGCTGTGATTTCCACATTCACATCTCAGCATTCAGGAAGGGAATGCTATTGAGAGATGGTTTACATCTTCAGCTTTTTTATCCAGGGCAATGTGGAGTGCATGCTGGGAGTGCTTCATTACGTGACAAATAGTCAGTGTTTAAGGGGTTTCCATAAGGTCTGAGAACTCAGCGGCGATGACTTGTGTGTAGGTTTATCACCTGGGAGGCTATAATAATCTATAAGAATAAAAGTGACCTCTGGGGGGAAACATTGTCTTCGATAATCACACTGACTCACAAGTGACCTTAGTACAGCATTCCAGGCCGAAGGGTCAGTCTGTCCTCTTACCGTGGGCTGACACTGACCTTTGTCCTCATAGAAAATGATCCTCAAAGTATTGGCTAGCTCTTCTATTCAGAGGCAAATCCTGGCCCATTCTGTGGCCAGGACTAGTCTCCACAGCCAAACTGCATTAACCATCCTTTTTCTCTCCACGAAAAGAAATTGTTGGTGAAAGGAAAACAAACTCCAGTTTTTATCTCCCGTGACCTTGTTTCTGGAGGGCCTGCACTCAACAGCATGGCTCTGACTACCTTTACTAAGATTGCCCCCATCGTTGTTGAGCTAAACTCCACCTGAGAGTTCGGCTTGACTTTTGGGATCTGAATATCCAGCAGCTACTTTTATTCCAGTTTGTACCAGTACACAGCAGCACACAGCAGACGTGCGGCACTCACGCATGTCTCCGTTGTTGACCGACCAGCTTTGACTCACCAGTTGGAGTCCAGTTAGCCAAAGTGGGGATGAGACCACAGAAGTGGGTGGGCAAGAGTGGCACATGCCAAGTGGCGGGACAGTGGATGTGACCCTGACACTTGCTCTGCGCCTCTCTCAGCCTGCTTCCCTGGTTTAGGGGATGGGGGAGGGGGCCAGGCAGTGGGATTTGAGGAAGTGGTAGCAGAAATCAGTTTCACATTTAGGGAATGATAACAGTAGGCAGGCACTGTGCTAGGTCCTGTGGAGAGAGTAAAGTAAGTGTGACCCGAACAGCTCTCCATACAAAGTGTGCAGGTTTAGGTGTTTGTGGGAGAAAATGGTGTCATCCTTTTTTTTTTTTTTTAATTGAGACAAATTTTGAGAATTCCTTTAAAAATCTGAACCCTTTAGGTGGATTTGATCATCTCAACTGTATGTTCATATCTTGCAATTCGAGATAACCTCAGGACTAGATAATTTTGAAATCTGATTGTCCCCATCTGTTTATCCCATTTCCTCACAGGCCCATATGGTTCAAACTCGCATCTTTATACACTTTTTTTTTTTTCCATCTAGCAAAAGCCAGATTTTTGGTTTCGATTCATCTGTCTTATTGAAAGATTATCTCTTCTTAGTAGTAATTTGGGAGTTATAGCAAATAGAAGGTGGACATATTCTAGGACCTTCATAAAATCATAAAACACTGGAGCAGTTGAGATAGAACATTTTGTAAACAAGATAGGTCTTGTTTACAAAATGTTCAAATCCATATGGACTCCATTTCTTCCAAGTTTCATGATGGAATGGATGCTGGAGGGTTTAGCAAAATATTCTACCAATAATTTGGATTAAAGGCGAGGCCAGTTTGTGAAAAGTTTACATAAAATAATTTTAGAGAAACTGTTTTACTGCCATCATGTGCAGCATTCCAAATTACTATTCAGTGTTTACATCAAATAGAAGTCCTACTGAACTTGTAATAAAGAAAAAATAAAAAATTTGTAATCGGCACGTTGAGTGGATGTTGCTAGGATACCGGACAACTTTTTTTTTTTTCCAGGTGGTGTGTCAGTCATAAACAACTCCCAAATCTCAGTGGTTTGAAACAAATGATTTTCACTCATGCTGTACATCCACAGGGGCTTGTAGGTAGGACTCTGCTCATGTGGTCACCTGGGGGCCCAGGCAGAGGGAGGCAGCACCTTATGCTTCTAGCATCTCAGCGTGACTCAAGGCTTGGTGCCCTGGCAGAAGAGCGCAAAGCATCACGCCCTGGCTCTTAAATGCTTCTGCTTAGAAGTGACACGAGTCACTCCCACTCCCATCTTATTAGCCAAAGGAGGTTACATGGCCGTGGTTTACCTTAAGTTTTCAGTAAAGTATAATCTTTTCATGGACCTAGACTGGGAAGAGACCAGAAATATCGGTGAACAATGTTCATATTTATTACAGTATGTGTATTAGGGTTCTCCATAGAAACAGAACCAGTGGGGGGGTGTGTATCTCTGTCTATCCATCCGTCCATGGGGGGCAGGGAGGGGACATTTATTTTAAAGGACTGGCTCACACAGTTGTGGAGGCTCGGTATTTCAAAATTTACAGGGTAGGCTGGAGACCTGGGGAGGAATTGCAGTTCGAGTCCAAAGGCAGTCTGGCAGAATTTCTTCTGGGGAGGTCAGGTTTTTTTCTATTAAGGTCTTCAACTGATTAGATGAAGTCTGGCCACATTATGGAGGGTAATTTTGCATTACTCAGAGTCTGCTGATTTAAATGTTAACCTCATCTAAAAAATACCCTCACAAAAACATCTAGAATATTTGACCAAAAACTTCAGTACCATGGCCTAGCCAAGTTGACTCATAAAATTAGCCATCCCAGAATGTTAACTACATCCTTTGCATTATACATTTTTCTTACAGACTGCAAAAAGTCTCAGATTTTTATTGCCTTGAAAAAAAATCCTTTTTTCGTTGACAGGGGTCGAGGGACCTGTGTTCCTAGTGCCTTAACTACTTCTTCACTAGATTCCAAAGGAAAATAGTGATCGTTCCTTCCATAGTTTCTGAAGCTGGGTGTGGATAGGTTGGTTTGGTTTTGTTGCAGGATAACTTAAAAGTTCCCTATATTTCTGGATTTAAAAGAAAATGCAAAAGGTAAGAAAATCCTTTCCGTGGAGCAGGTAAACATGATCCCAAGCCAGACACATGTTTTCTGTCCACATATTGTGGAGAGCCGTGGAGCCTTTCATGTACATCACAGCCATACCCTGTGTCAGCTGTGTCTCAGAGGCACAGGGTATATTACATCTAAAACTGAACCTCATCACTTTTCAAACATTAGGTTGGTATGGCTCTCACTTTCAGTATATTTGAAACCCATTTTAAGTATCTTTATCCTGAGAAAGCGAATGTGCTTCCTATTTGTCCTGTTGGTAGGACCTGACCTTTGAGCTGAGCAAGCCTGCCTCACACCCTCTTCCCAGTCTCTCTGGCACGAGCACAGATGCAGAGATTTCTGGGATGATTTCCCCACCTTGGGAGTGCGGTAGAAGATCCCCACGGGATCACACCTCCGCCCTGACCTCAGGAACCGACTGGGCAAGTCCTCGCAGTCTCCCTCTGTGGTCACTGAACAAGGCAGTCGCCTTTCCCAGACGCTGAAGCCTGAAGCAAAGAAGTTCCGAGACTTGCCTGGGTCACTTGGGGAGCGGCTGCGACTAGAATAACAGTTCCCACTATTTGATCAGGCTCTTTTTTTTTTTACATCTTTATTGGAGTATAATTGCTTTACAATGGTGTGTTAGTTTCTGCTGTATAACAAAGTGAATCAGTTATACATATGTTCCCATATCTCTTCCCTCTTGTGTCTCTCTCCCTCCCACCCTCCCTATCCCACCCCTCTAGGTGGTCACAAAGCACCGAGCTGATCTCCCTGTGCTATGCGGCTGCTTCCCACTAGCTATCTATTTTACGTTTTGTAGTGTATATATGTCCATGCCACTCTCTCACTTCATCCCAGCTTACCCTTCCCCCTCCCCATATCCTCAAGTCCATGCTCTAGTAGGTCTGTGTCTTTATTCCCATCTTACCCCTAGGTTCTTCATGACCTTTTTTTTTTCTTCTTAGATTCCATCTATATGTGTTTGCATACGGTATTTGTTTTTCTCTTTCTGACTTACTTGACTATGTAGGACAGACTCTAGGTCCATCCACCTCACTACAAATATCTCAATTTCGTTTCTTTTTATGGCTGAGTAATATTCCATTGTAAGTGTCCATCATCGGATGAATGGATAAAGAAGATGTGATCAGGCTCTTAAGTGCTGAGTTCCGTCGACTTCTCTGTTGATTGTACGTTTAATCAATAAATCAATGTTCTCTTTACTCATCGTCCCAGTAGTCACAATAAGAAGGCCCCAAGGTGTGTGCGGTCCTCTGCGTTCAAAGATGATGTTGTGACAGTGATTTGTTGGCGCTCCGCTTGGGTGTGACAGGAAAGATCAATAGGCAGCCAACAGCCCTTTACACCCCGGCCGATGTACAAGCTGCCCTGGGGCTGTGTCTGCAGGTGCTGCATCTTGAGTTTTTTGACATGACTGTCTTTTAGAATTTGTTTCCCCCGCCCGCCCCCGGAGTCTCCTGAATCCTAATTTCTACACGCCAGGCTGTTTCCCAGCAGCCCTTTGCTGCATCTTCACGTTAGAAGCTGCATCGTCGGACCCAGTAAGTACATGAGAGAGATGGAAACAGACAGTGTGCAATGGGATCTCCTTTTCCTCCCCAACCCAACTCTGGCTGCATCCATTGTCCTTGGTCACAGGTACACGTGCTCAGATGTCAAATACAGACTGAAACAGTTTGGTGCCCTTTCTAGAGTGAGATTTGCCGTGCTGCTTGACCACCCTCCTCTGCACCCTGTCACACCCACAGTGTGAGCTTAGGGGTCCCTCGCCCCCTACCCCTTGAAGCAGGACCCACCCCATGAAACCGCCACACCCAACACATGGGGCTCAGAATCCAACCGGGTCATGTTGTGTTTCCTGTTAGATACATTTTACTTGACAAGTTTACTCATGACTCCTCTTTTGCTGTTCTCCTTACCATCTTTCACTTTATTATATAACTTAAAAAAAAAAACACACTTTTCACTGAAGCTGATCACTGAGAATTGTGATGGAAAAGTCCAGGATGTCGAGAGATGTAGCAGGCCTCCATCAAAATGTCCTATTGTGTTTGCATTTTGGAGAAAAAGAGAAACATCTATGTTAAGAACTATTTAAAATACTTCTTAAGAATGGGTGAGAGGCTGAGTGAGAATAGGTGCTTTTCCCCTGATTAGAACAGTGTTTTCCCAAATGAACCTGTTTTGCCCGTTCAGAGAAATGAAAGTATTGTTTTAACTGAAGAGGAAAACTAGGGTAAATAATCAAGCCATCAGACAGAGAATTTAAAAACCATTCTTTTTATTATTGAATAAAACCCAGAACAGACTCTTAATATGATTCCTTTTATTATTGTCATTCATTCCCCTTTAACGGAGTGAAACTTAACTCCAAACTAAGGCGTTCTCTTCTCTTCTTGCACCATCTCCCCTGTGTTGTGGGAAAGACCAGCCTTGAGACTACAGTTCCTGTTCCTGACATCACCCCTCCCAGCTTATACAGGCATCCTTTCTCTCCAAGTTGCCCTTCTTCTGTACGTCATGTCGATTTCTGTATTTTTCGAACAAGCTGACCCTACCTCGAGCTTTCCGCGCAGGGGGAGGAGATGTGCCGCGGTCACGGCTGACCTTCAGTGGAGGAAGGACCCATCCCACAGGTGGTGACCCCTTGGGGGGCTGGTGGGTGAGTGTCACTGACGTGGGTGCTTTAGGAATTTAACAAAACATGAAGAAAGAAGTTCCTCTCTGGCGCGTGTGGAGGCATGAGAGACACACCACTCCAGTTTAGACAGAAAACAGCGAGGAGACTGGATGGATTTTAGAGCCATCGTAGACTGGAGGCTCCTTGCAGGTAGGGCTGTGTTTGGCTTTGTATTTCCAGTGCCTGAAAGTGTCTGGCTCTTTGGTGTTTGTTTGCTGTCTTCCTGATGACAAGTAACCACACAGAAACACAGTCCTGACGCCCTTAAATAATTTACCTGGGTCGTTGGCAGGCCTTTTTGCTTCCAGATAGACATGCTCTCATCCTCACCATCAGGCCCACTATTATATATTATTGGGAAGTTTGAAAACACTGGCAAAGGCAGGGTACGGTGCTATTCCTTCATTTCCTAACATTGGCTGGCAGCTCATCCCGCTACAAGGAGGTCATCTGACACATCTTTGGCTTGCCTGGGTGACAGTTTCATCCCTTAGAAATCAGAAGAAACACCAAGGAGGGTCGATACTGGGCTCAGAGGAGGAAATGCTCACTGACAGAGAAGTGATGGGAACTGGGGAGAGTGACTTTGTCACATAAAATAAACATGAATGTAGTCAGACGTGTAGCCCAGCCTTTAGGAAGGCAGATAGCCAAAAGTTCAGAGAAAACATCATCTTGTGAGAGGAGACTCCAGAAGGTTAGAAACCTTCGTAAAGTTTTTTCCGGTACAGAAACTCCAAAGAGAAAGTGAAGGATCAGCCTTCAGAGAGTTCCCCGTGATACCGATACCAACGGCAGCTGATTTCATGCTGGCCACTGTTCTAAGCTCACAGCAACCCCACGAGATAGACATTATTCTTCCTTTTGCACATGAGCAAGTTGATCACAAAGAGGTACTTGCTCGGCCTCACCCAGCTAGTAAGTGGCAGGGGTGGGATTTCCACCCAGCCGTTGATTTCAAAGACTCTAACCTACCACCTGAATATGTCAAGAAGCCCAAACCACAAATGAGCTGAGGCTTTTCAGAATAAAGTGAACCACCAAGGGACAGGCCACTTGTTAACGGGGTGCTACCAGGTGGTAAGAAGACCAGGCTACTCTTTATTCTTCAAAAAAAAAAAAACAACTCTCCAAGCTGGAAACATTCCTAGGAGAGAAAGAGAATCCACCAAGATACAGGAGGCTGTAGCTCGTCCAAGTTAGCTCACTGAATTATGTCCTCCCGCACAGAACAACTTGCTGGTGACCTTGAGGAAACACTGTTAGGAGTCTGTGAGATCCAAGAAAACAAGAGGCGAGCAAGTGCCCTGGTTTTAAAAAAGGAAGAAAAGGTTAGGAAAACAACGGATCTGTGACTTGAGGTTACAACCTTTCAAATTCTTCTGAGGTTACTCAAAATAGAAAAAGAGGGAAAAAAGGGGTGATTTTTAGGAGGCCCTTTGGGTTCACTTGAAGGAGGCATGCCAAGACCACATGAGTATGGTTTTGAGCAGCTACACTGGAGGAAGGTCACTGTGACACCACCATCATCACCATCGATGTCATCCCAGCTAACGGCCATCCAGCCAGGCACTGTCTGGAGCACCCGGCTTACATCACCTCATTTCATCCTCAGAACCTACGGCATAGCCACGGTCTCTCTCTCTCTCTCTCTCTCTCTCTTTCTTTTTTAAAATATATTTTATTAAAGTGTAGTTGATTTACAATGTTGTGTTAATTTCTGCTCTACAGCAAAGTGATTTCGGTTATGCATATATATATATTTTCATATTCTTTTCCATTATGGTTTATTACAGGATATTGAATATAGTTCCCTGTGCTATACAGTAGGACCTTGTTGTTTATCCATTCTTTATATAATAGTTTGCATCTGCCGACCCCAAACTCCCACTCCTTCCTTTCCCCACCTGCCCTCCCCCTGGCAACCACAAGTCTGTTCTCTATGTCTGTGAGTCTGTTTCTGTTTCGTAGGTATGTTCATTTGTGTCGTATTTTAGATTCCATATATAAGTGATATTATATGGTATTTGTCTTTCCGTGGTCTCTTAATCTTACCACACTGAACAAAATTTCTCAACCTTGTGGACAAAAATAAAATAGAGAAGTTGTTGGTATGCTTGAAGGATGTGTAACTGATTCTTGGAAAAGAAACTACATAAATAAACACACCTGGGTGAGCAACTGCACTTAAAATGAGTTGCAATCTTCTGTTCTTGGTTCTATACAGTTTCATAATTTCATCAGTTACTCAGGTAAAAGGATCAAAGATTTTTCAGATGATGTAGTATAAGCAGGAACAGATAATAGAAATAGAATCAAGAATTGAAAAGCTTAATAATCTAGAATAAGAGAAGGAAAGCAATAAACTGGAAACAAAAAGCAGTTCAATTAGGGTTTGGGTTTTTTTAAGCTACATAACACAGTTTGTATTATTGAATGATTGAATCTCATTGTAGGAAGGAATTGTTGGCTCTCTAGCTCACCCAAGCAGCCCACTCAATAGTTCTCCAGGCCAATGTTTTTCAGTCCGCGTGATATGGCACTGGAGATGAAATCAATTTAGTGGATGAAGTGCAGCATTTAAAAAAAGTAAAATAGAGGGACTTCCCTGGTGGTCCAGTGGCTAAGATTCCCCACTCCCAATGCAGGGGGACTGGGTTCGATCCCTGGTCGAGGAACTAGATCACGCACGCATGCCTCAACTAAGACCTGGCACAGCCAAAATAAGTAAATAAATAGATTTTTTTAAAAAAGTAAAATAGGAAGAAAAACCCAAAGTGCATCATAGCAATTAGTAGTAGTAGTAGTTAGACTTTTGTTTCCATTTTATTCTCAATCACGTATGCATGTATATGGTGGTGATATAAAATATATTATCTACTATATGTATATACTATAATATATACTATGTATAATATTTAATAAATAGTGTATTATATATACTATGTATAACATATACATTATACATATACTATGTATTATATATATATATAATTTTCTGAATATTGTGGTTGAAAATTTGAAAGCCACTGCTATGGCCCATTCTTAAATACCTTTCTTTCATTGCTTCATAAGTAAGACACTATCTACATGAAATCTGCAGACTTCTACTTTGTATTTGTACAGATTTGACTCATAGGAGGATTTTTTCTATTAATATTGAATTTAAATTTGTTCCGAGCTCGAGCACATTCGTTGTCTCTCAGCCCTGCCACATACTGGCCAGAAGGTCTTTGCTCAAACCATTTTATCTCTTTAATCCAAGATATCCAAATATCTTGGATTAAATGCTCTTCTTCTTCATAATCCTTAAGTTTACCTTGGACAAACCTAATCTCTTCGTGTCAACCCTTCAGCTATTTGAAAACACCTCTTATAAATCTTCTTCCCCGTCCATCCAACTGCACTTCGGAAATGCAGGTTCAGAGTCCACAAGCCACTCCGGCCACTCTCTTCTAAATGCACTCCAGTTTGCATATGTTTATTCTGTTTTATTTATTTTCTTCTGTATACTCATTTTAAAGTAAGTATGCAACGTGAAAAGTGACATGCAAGCAATGAACATAGCCGTGTTGGGTGAAGGAACTTATGGACAATGACTTTGCTGCTTCAAAATTGTTTTTTTTTAACATCTTTATTGGATTTTAATTGCTTTACAATATCAAAATTGTTTTTAATGTTAGTTTAGACCCATCTTCCACAGAAATAAAGCAGCGTGCCCAGAATCTAATTCCAAATGTAGACTAGTGATCTCAGAATATGAAGAACATATTCTTGTTCAAAAGACAAAATTGCACTAAGAAGTTTTGGGTTGTTTTTAGTGACATGCTTGTAGTTTAAACCTCTAAAGTTTTTTTGTTTGTTTTGTTTTGTTTTTTATGCCTGCTGGGGAACCATATCTCTTCCATCTTGGGTTGGTACCATTGGTTTTTTTCTGACCTAAGAAAAGCACTTAACATTTGTCCTTGTTTAATTTCATCTTGTTAGATTCAGCTCATTGCTCCGGCCTGTCAAGATCGTTTTTCATTATTATTCTGTCGTGGGGTTGTCTGCCTGCTCATCCCAGGGCTGGTCACCTACAGGCCAGAGTCACATGCCCGCCACACCTCCCTCCCTCAGCACTGGGGGAAGGGGCCACAGGGAGCCCCTCGCCAGGTGACATGAAGGAGACGACAATAAGTATCCTTTCGGAGATCCTGCAGCCAGTTTATCGTCTCTCTAGTTATCCTTTTTTCTCCTTATGGTTCATAAAGATAATAAGTAGGCAACTGGTTATACTTACCTTTCTTACTTAGCTTCTAGGAAGCTCAGAGCCTGGGCCAATGATCCATTTTCAATGGGTCTAAGCCGTTCAAAATCGATAAAAATAAACTAATAACATATGTGGTAAAAAGCTTTTGTTTTTAAATGATGTACTTCTATAATATATGTAATTTAAAAGAATCTGGCTATATAAATCCCACTTGGGACTGTTCCTATCTTGTATATTTCAAATAGAGTTATTTTTATACACATGGCGCAGAAAAGCAAAACACTAAAGGAGCGGCCATATTTGAATTTTGTTTAGACAAAAACTATGTTCGAATAATGAATAGTTTCTGCTTAACTACAGATCCTTCGGTAACACACGTGTGAATTTGGCTTTGGGAGGGAGATAGAGGCGCTTTGGTGGAGGAATTCGTACTGATGCGCCATCTTACCCTGTGAGATAAGCAAACAAGTCGGCAGGAGATTTAGTGAAATGATGGCGTTAACGTGGTATTGTTGGCGCAGCTCAAGGTAGACCTTTCATTAAACTGAAGGGTGCTATTGCTACACGGATTTTGTCCCCTTCACAGCAATGTTTTCATGTGAAGAGAGAATTAAGTGCTGGCCTAGGAATCGGGAAGGCTGGTGTTTCTCCTTCCAGCTTTCCTGCTCGGAAGCAAATGAGCACATTTCTCTAAGATGCCTCAGACTCATGCAGACGTGGGCCCCCCTCACGTCTTAGAGGTGTGTGCAGAGGACGTCAGTGATTCGGTAAAGACACTGGCCAGTCTCCCGGCAGCAAGTGCAGGTGTAGCATTAGCGGCTGTGCGGCACTGCCCTAGAGGCTGACTGCTACTGCGATTTAACGGGAGGCCAGTGAACGAGGCCTGTCCGTTTCAGGTGCCCGTTTTGTAGAAGAAAGGGCTGTGTTAACAGAATGTGACAGAACTCCAGTGGGTCTGGGGGGAATTTGGACCCGGCTCCGGAGTTGAGGGTCATAAAGCCAAAGAAGGAATTTGTCCTTCAGAAATTGTCTATAAAAAGTGAACCAGAGAATCATCTTTGGAGTTTGGTCTTTGTAGGTGCCTTGAAAAATGTTTTTTTAAATTTTCTCAATTTTGATGAAGGGCCTTCACGTTCAAAGATCCTGGTATTCTCCATTGGCAAGGGAGGGCGGGGTGGAGGGTGCTAATCAAACAATCTGCTTCTTTTTGATGCAGGCTGGATAAGAGGTTTGGATCACTTCCGTAAGGGGGAAACTTAGAGAACCCTCCTTGTCGGGACTGCTTCCGTGATGCGACAGAAAAAGGCAGTGTGAAGGACGAGGAAGGGAAGGATGATATTTAGGTACTAGAATAAGCTTGTTCTTTATTTTGAAAAGAGGGAGAGAAAAAAGGGAAAAGGAAAATACATCCTTAGAATTTTAAAATTTCTTTAATTTGAGAACATCTGCCGTGGATGGAAGGATGGAAAACATTTGACAATGTGCAGTACTGAGGCGCCCTTACCTGCAGTTATGCTGTGGGCTTTTTACCTGCATCCTCTGAAGGAGTGGATTTGCCCATTTATGTTAGGTTTGCAAGTTCAGGATGCGAGTTCCTCCCTGAGGGGAAGTTCTCACGGGGTGTCCTACTTACCCAGAGGGCCTTCCAAACCCTGGTCCAAGAAGCAGAAAATGGAAGTCTCGCTGCCACCCTTAATGTACTCTTTAGAACCCTCACAACCCGCACTCTCTGTGTACTTCAGTTTTCTGGAACATCGATGGCAGCTGTAACAGCACAGGGGTTGGGCCACAGGTTCCAGAGCTCCTCCGCTTAGGAGCAATGTGACCTCAGACAAGTTGTCCTAATCTTTCTATGCCTCAGGCTGTAAAGCGGGAGAGGATTAATACATAGTTTATAGGGTCGTTGTGAAGATTAGATGAGCACATACAAGAGTTAGATGTGTGCCTAGCACATAGTGAGAACTCAACAATTGGGAGCTATTACTCCTCCTTCCCTGGGAAGGTTGGAAGAGAGTGTTTGGGTTTTTTGAAAAGGGAAAAGGAAATTCTTAACCAACCCCCAGATACTCCTCCTCTGTACTTCCATAGTCGTATGTGAGTCTATCTCCGCTGATCATTTATCCCATAGTTTTGTGATTATCTGCTGATGCTTTGGTCTCCATCTCCAGCATGACAAAGGCAGATGTTGTGTTATTCATCTTGATAGCCCAGCCCTGTGTACATGGCCTGCACTTAGTAGGCATTTAGGAGAGGTTGGCTGAGGAGTGGATGATGCTAAGAGGGCGTTTTCAGCATGTCTAAGATTGAACGCTATCTCCCCTATTTCAGATATAGGTTATATTTTTCGTTCAGGCTTTCTAAATACCAATTTTTAAAAACCCCTCCTTTGTCTCCATACAGACAGTCTCCAGATCTTCCTGGCTCTTCCCTTTACTTCCATTTCCTCCCAACAACATCACTCGCTCCAACACCCTACATCAGGCATGCCTCATTTTATTTCCGGATAATTACAACTAACGCGATCCGTTTTTTCCCACTTTCACACCATTGTGCAATCTCTTTCTCCGGCTTTGAATGTTCTACTACCCTTCTCTATCTACCCAGACCCCACCTAACCTCTAAGATCCACCATCTTTTCTTGTTTCTAGTTGAAATACCTCTCTCTGCTCTAAATTCTGGTAGCCTGGCTTTAATCTCCCTTCTGATAACAGCTGTGATTTATTACTATGCATCATGATACAAGGACACCGAGTCCTTGCAGTATCCTTGTGAGAAACCTAATCATCTCCCCATCTCACAGATGGGAAAACTGAGGTTCATCAACATTAATTAACTTGCCAAGGCCACACAACTAACTTGCCGTCTGACTTCTTTCTTCTACATCCTGCCACCCCACCCCAAGTAAAACGTTAACTCCTAGAGAGAAGAGATACTGCTGACACTTTCTCACATTAGCCAACTCTCTGTAAGTACTTTTTTTGCAACTAGTAAGCAACTATTGATTTGTTTTAAAGTCCTGTTCGTCTGTATTGTTCTTTAACAGGGAGAATACAGGAGGGGATAATTGGGTAGAAAAAAAGCACCGAAAGATTCTTTTTTTCCAATGGAAGAAAGTGCATGGCAGCATGGAGAAGGAAGCAAGTCGACAAGCCTGTGACATTTACATAAATGTCCATCAATTTTCCATTTTTAAGTAAATTAAAGTCGAGTTCAAAGAAAATTGTGAAAATTTTTCTCTTTTCTTACACTGATTGTCCCAGAACTCCAGAAATCTGTAGTTTTAATAAAATTTTTATTTCTGAATATTGCAATGCTCACCACAATAACGATACTAGAATAGCCATATCTACCTACAAACACCAATCAATGTCAATGGAAATTCACGACCAAGGCATGAAAAAGGAACAAAGGGTGTTAATAAGTTGCCAAAGGCACGGCCTTCCCTGGTGGTCTAGTGGGTAAGACTCCACGCTCGCAATGCAGGGGACCCAGTTTCGATCCCTGGTCGGGGAACTAGATCCCGCATGCATGCCACAACTAAGAGTTCGTGTGCCACAACTAAGAGTCCTCATGCTGCAACTATGAGCCCACATGCTGCAACTAAAAGATCCCTCATGCCACGACTAAGACCCGGCGCAGCCTAAATAAATATTTAAAAAAAATAAGTTACCAAAGGCACATTCTCCATTTCTCCCTTTCAGAAACCTCTAAACATGAAGAAAATGTCCCAGGGATGGGACTGGGCTGGTGAAGTTGGCAGGTCCTTCATCTCTGAGGATTCCATGGAGGTTGGGAAACACTTTTCCAAGGCTGCTCCCGTACCTGGAGGATGCAGGTGGTGTGGTCGTGGCATCATCACGTGCCAGACTTGGTCCATGTCATCCCAAGATGCTCTGAGGTAGCTCATTCTATGCCTTCATGACTAAAATAAAAGTAAACATATGTATAATTTTCTAGCTGGAAGAAATCTGAGGGATCATTTAATTCAAACCTTTTATTTTATACCGGAGGCAACACAGAGAAGTTAAGTGATTTACCGAAGGACACAGAGCTGCCGATTTATAACCATAAAACCCACCATGAAAGAGAATTTTCTTGTGTGTGATGTTAATGTAACTCTTCTAGTCGGGGGCCATGGGATGTTAATGTAACCACTTAGTCACTTAATGTATCAAGTCCAGCCAGATTGCCAGTGTGAAATGACTCCAACAGATTCAAACAAAAAGCAATGTTTTCTTGCTTTCCCTGTGCACCCCGGAGCCCAGATGCTGGATACCCTCTTTCTTAGCCCCACTCTGGCTCTCTTCCTCACAGTCACACCCCTCACACCCCCACCCCCCGAGGGCTGCCTGGCAGGAAGCCTGTCCTCTGCAGCTCAGCCCTTCCGCAAATGAACGTGCTCTGAGCCCTTCCTTTGTGTCCAACCCGGGCCGAGGGCTCCCTGCTTACTCTTTATCACCTCACTGAAACCTCACAGAACAGGGGGATGCAGGTACAAGAAGGACGGTTGTCCTCATGTTTGGAGGAGGTTATAAAGGGGGTCAGTGGCAGAGCTGTGGGGAGAGACTGCGTCTATCACAGCCTGGAAGCTCTAGAACCTTTGGCAAGTTAGGCACAGGGGCTCAGTTTCCTCCCCTGTAAAATGGGCTAACAGTAGTACGGCCCTCCGGTGGTGTGAGTGTTCGTGAGCTAACTGGCTAAATGCCCAGAATGTGGCACCGGGAGTCCTGCCAACCCAGCGGAGGCTGTGAGTGAGGCAGGCAATGAAGGTCATGCCTCGGATAAGGTGTCCTTCTGGTTTCCACCAACAGGAACACTTAGTACCTGGGTGAATGGCAGGATTATTTACTGAGCCGTGTGTGGGCTCTCTCCAGCTGCTCGCCAGCCCCTCTCTAACCTGGGGGCTGCTGGCCTTTTGAGAATCACTGCATCAGAGGGCATACTTGTTATGGGGCTAAAGCAGAAGTGTTGGCACCTTACCCCTCTCTCTGTGGCAGGTAGATTATACCAGGTGACCGGGGTGGGGAGTTGGCTGGAGATAGTGGGGAGGGGCCTGGGGAGGGGAGATAGTCAGTTATCCCCAGACTAGGAAGGGAGTGGGGTGAAGAAGTCTTTCCTAGCAGCAGGAATCTGTGCCCCACTCACGGGGGACCCGGCAGAGGGGGTGGGAGACCCTCAGAGGGCAAAGGACACACGGTGCATCTGGGGAGGTCAAAACCCAGCCTGACTGGAGACTTGAGACTTTCTTTGCACCAGAGCATCTGAGCCAGAGCCTTCAAATGACCTTGTGAGCAGCGGCGATGGAAGACCCTCACCCTAGGTTTCTGAGCCCCCCAGAGTCTCTGCTGACTTAACAGAAGATTGAGATTTCCTCCTTCCTGGTGGGACAGAGGCTTGGAGAAGTCAGATTCTATCAACGTGATTTCACCCTGCACAGGGAGCACCGGCGTCCTGGCCGAGGGAGCTCGACCTCCTCTGGCATCTGCAGGGCAGACGGTCTTGCACTTGCCATGACGGCCTGAGCAACTTGGCCCCCAAACCGACATTACGGGCCTGGAACTGTGGTCTTCGAGTTGGTGCTTTGCCCATGAAGTCACTCACTTCATTGCCTGAAGCGGAGACTAGGCCTAACGGTCCAACTGCTGCCCTTCCTGGAGCCCTACTTCCTGTTACCTGGCACCGCCGGTGCTAGGATGCTCTCTAGGACACCCTGCATTTATTTTTTTTTAATTTTTTAAAATAAACTTTATTGAAGTGTAGTTGGTTTAGATTGTTGTGTTCATTTCTGCTGTACAGCAAAGTGACTCATTTATACATATATATATTCTTTTTCATATTCTTTTCCATTATAGTTTATCACAGGATATTGAATATAGTGCCCTGGGCTATACAGTAGGACCTTGTGGTTTATCCAGCCTGTGTATAACAGTTTGCATCTGCTAATCCCAAACTCTCAATCCATCCCTCCCCCATCCAACCCCCCCGCCTTGGCAACCACAAGTCTGTTCTCTATGTAGGACACCCTGCATTCATTCGGTCACCAGATGCTACCAAGTCTGTCTCCAAATGGTGTCCTGAGTCCCTCCCTCTCGTTATCTCCACTGTCACTGTTCACCTCACCCTTTCTGACTGACCTGCAATACAGTGGCCTCCTCCACAGCCCCTGGGCTCTCTTCTCTTCCCAAGTTGTCTTAAGGGACCCCACTGCCTGCCTGAAACTCTACTGCTTAAACAGCCATGGAAGTTCCTTACTTCCCACTGAATACGGTTGAACCTCCTAATACTATGACGTGCAAATCCCTTCAGCGTTTGGTTGCTACCACAGTTCTCAGCCTTGCTTTCCTCTCCCTCAGAACCTTCTTTCTGGGCACGTCTCAAACATGCCAGGCCCTTCTCAGGACTCCACGGTCAAGTCTCAGAGGCGGAAAAACAAAGACAAACAAGCAAACACACGAAAGCGCTCTCACATAGTTCCAATAAAGGGGAAGGAGGACGTGACAGAGAGAGAGCTCTCAGAAGTGAAATTTGGTTGGGCTGGGCATGTCACCTGTTCCAGTCCTCACTTTCTGTATCCTTTTAGCTCAGATGCTGTGTTTCTTGAAAAGTCTGGATTCTCAAGGCAGCCTGGTTGGTTGCTTCCCCATCAGTGATTGACTCATCTTGGGTAAAGTGACTGCCTCTGACCAATCAGTCATGGTAGGGAGGGGGCAATGCCATACAGTATAAAGGGTCTCTGCCAAGGGCTGAGATCTGGCAGGTTCTCTGGGAAGCCTGTGAAAATGCAGAAACCGACTCAGTGGCTCTGCATTTCTCACAGGCTCGCAGGTGACACTGGTGCTTCTGGTCCATGGACCACACTTTGAACAGTGAGACTCTACAATAGGATGTAGTCAGGAGAGGCAATAAACAGTATTCAGTACATCCTTCTTATTCTAGAATGTTCTCCATTCTTTGTTGGCAGGAAACATTTTGCTCACTGTTTAAGGTGCAGTTCAAATGTAAGGTCCACAGGGATGTTGGGTTCTCCTAGAGTTAATCTCATAAGTCCTTTCTGGAATCCCACGTGTCATTTGCCTAATAGTGACTTGTGTATATTTGTCACGTTCGTTTTTGCTTATTCTACTTTTTTAATGTACATACAGTAAAATCCACTTTTTTTGGTACACAGTCTGTGAGTTTTAACAAGGTGGTACAGTTGTATAACTACCACCACAATTGATTCAGATTCACAGTAGTTCCATCCCCCAGAAGGTTCTCTCCTGCTGCCCTTCGGAGTCACCCCTCCCCACTGACCCCAGCCCCTGGCCACCACTGACCTGTTTCTGTTCTACAATTTTGCCTTTTTCAGAATGTTATAAAATAGAATCACGCACTCCGTAGCCTGTGAGTCTCCTCCGTTTTGCTATATCTATGGATTGGGATTCGTGTCTGATTCATCTTAATTTTTGACTAAATAAGTGCCTAACGCCAAGTTAGAGTTCAGATAACCCATATGCATGCATGATGCTTGTAGTGAGTCCAGTGTCTTTTCAGAAACCTGACTCTTTATTAATAAACCTCCAGGTGGGATGGAACCTCTAGAGGTTTGGTGGTGATTCTTCAACTCAGTGTTTGCCTAACTTGCCTGGTCAAAGAATCTCCTGTCTCCTGGGTGTGTAGTAAAAATATGGATTTCCAGAACTCTTTCCTGCACAGTCTGATTTCACAGGTCTGGAAAGAAACCTGGGGAGCTTCTCAAATTATGCTCATGTCAGAATCACCTGAGTCACAGATTGCACGGTCCCACTCCAGAGTTTCTTTTTCAGTGGGTCTGCAGTGAGGTCTAAGAGTTCGCACTTCTAACAAGTTTCCAGGTGATGCCAGTGTTGTGCTCTGGGGATCCCACTTTGAGATCCGCCGATCTACGGCTCTGTGCTAGGGTCGTCTCCAACGATCTTTGTACGCATGCGCAGGTGTGAATTCCAGCTTAAGTGCGACTGATGGGGAGGGAGTGTGCTTGCACCCTGGCCATGACCTCAATCCCACTTCACCCGGGACAGCTTCTTCAGCCCACGTTGACCCAGAAGCAGAGATCTCTGAGATCTGTTTGATTCGATCATTCTCCCCGTGGCAGGGGGACCAAGATGAAGGCGTCCGGCTCCTGCTGAGAATGCCGAAGGAAGTCGTATGCAAAACCAGTCCCAGTTCTTTCTCGTTCTTCACACAGGCTTGAACAATGATGATGTGTAAACTGTACATGAGGATGTGTCTCTGATCTTAAAGAAACCAGTGCGATTAAGGCTGGATTTGGACTCCGAAGAAAAGTTCCTGGGGACGCTGAGGGTTAGCGGTAACAGCTGTTATCCTGCCCATTGGAGGAGAAACTGAAGGGGGAAGAAAGGACTTGTTGAAAGGATGTGTCTCTGCAGCTCTGAGAGTGGAAACTGTTGCATCAATCCTGGAGGAAAGTGTATTCCTCGGTAAGTGGATGTTTTTTCTGGTTCAGGTAGACAACAAAGTGCCGGTGGGTAAGAAACTTCGAGATCTAAGGGGGGGGGGGGGAGGATGAAATTTATGGCTTCGGTGGTGATCTGCGGCATGTGGCCCTCACCCCGCTTCCTCCATAGGCATCTGTGTTCAAGCTGCCTCTGTGAGGAGGAGACCAGCTTCCGCCATCCACAAGGGCCCCCCGGGGCTGTCTATGTGGCCCCTCTGAAAGGAGACGAGAAGGGCCCTGGGTCTCCTCATCTGAGAATATGATTTTACAGCTCCTTGTTCATCATCTTCTAATGTGTCTGGAAATCGGTAGGAACGGCCCCTTGTGGTGTAGGGGTTTTGACTTTTACTGCCTTATGGAGAACAAACCTAGCAAGAGAAAGGTATTGTCTGAGGACTCTTAGGACAAGTCCAAGAGATTCCCATCATACGATAGATCATACTCTGGTCCCCTGTGTCTGGTCAGTGTAAAGGTGGCGATGGTGTGTGCAGATAGGATGGCAGTAGATGACACGATGATTTGGTTGTATGGTTTACCTCCTTAGTCTACTGCTTTTATAGCTAATTTCACCAAATTTTTACATTTTATTTTTACCTTTTAAAACCAGCTTATTAGAGAGGAGAGCTGTTGTTGCTTTGCATTGCTCCTTAGATCACAATATTAGCAGAACTTTTAAAATACATGTACATAGGACTATAAAAACAAATAGCTATTTTTTAAAAATGCCTACTAGTCCTGAATTTTTACTCAGAGAGCTTTTCATCTGTCTTATTTGCTACTTCTCACGTTACTTTCATCTGTGAACTTCTTTGACAATCAACTTTTAATTCTTTCTGTGGATGGACATCGGAGGTGTAAACAAAAATATTTACTCTATAAATGTTGTTTTGCCCAAACATTTTATTCTATTTCTGAGCCAGTTTTTTTGTGGGCTTTTTTTCCCCCCAGTATATTTAACAATGTATAGAGTGGATGGGCTTGGGTATAACTTTCTCTGTGAGAAAGGAGTGAAATAATTAAAAATCATCAACAGGAGAAAGGACAGGAGCTATGGAAGCATTGCAAATTTAGCAGTCTCCTCTAAATAACTGATAGTTGGCAGAAGATACGTAGCAGTTAACTCTGTAATCTGCAATTAGAGAGATAAACCAAGTCACCATATGTCAGGCTGCCTGCCCATATTGGAATATTGGGTGTCTCATTTCAGCAATAATATATTACAGCTCACGTTGTCCTTGGATATCAGGCAGTTTGTAAGGAGTCCACATTAGGATTCAAACATTTTCTGGTCTTTTTTCTTTGATGTAATTAGTATAGCCTCTCTTTAAAAAGAAACATTCTTACAAAAAAATTGCAAGAAGAGAGGTTTAAAAAAAAAGGGTTTAGAAATGAAATACTTCCTACAGTCTGGCACATTTTTTTTTTCTTGTGGTTTCATTTTTCACATTTAAACTTTAATTCAATTGAAATTCCTTTTAGTTAAAAGATGTTCTAGCTATATTTATTGATCATTTCCACATTGATTTTTTTTTGTTTTTTTTTAAATGCCATTTTACAGAGATATACTTTTTTTTTAACAGAAGTATAGTTGATTTACAGTGTTGTGTTAGTTTCAGGTGTACAGCACAGGGATTCAGTTATACCTATACATCTATTTTTATGCAGATTATTTCCTTTATAGGTTATTACAAAATGTTGAGTGCAATTCCCCATGCTATTACAGTGGGTCCTTGTTGGTCATCTGTTTTATGTATAGTAACGCGGCACATCTTTTTGATCTTGACCTTGAGTGCTTACAATCTGGGGAGGTGATACCAAAGGTATTTCAGGTTTAAAGGCAGTGTGGGATCCAGGTCAGGCACATTCAGAAGCACATCGTATTGTTTTCCTAAATAGCATCTGCGTTGAAGCTGCTGTTTCTCGGGGCACAGGAGAGGGCAGGATGAGGGTCCCCGCTGCCCTCGCAGGCTGGCCTTGTGCCGCTCTCTGCCCGGCATCCAGCTCTGCCTTTTCCCATGGGGCCGGCTCGGTGGCCTGTGTGGACATGCAGCCCAAGCACATTCCAGCCCAGCCTCAGCACCCCAGGACCCCCCTACATCACCATTCTCACTGGCAGCTCTTCTGACTCACCGGGTGACACGGCTTCGGGTATGTATGGGAGAGGCTTTGAGAGACCCCCAGGAGCCCCTGGGCCATAGTGACAAATTCCAAGTTGTGTTTGTCCCAGGTAGGAGTTTCCTGGGCTAAAGTTGGGCTTAATCCTAAGAAGAAATTATGCAGCCAAAAATAAGCATGAAATATTTGTGGGTTTAAAAAAATTTTTTTTATCGAAGCATAGTGGATTTACAATGCTGTATTAATATCTGCTGTGTAGTAAAGTGCCTCAGTTATTCACATATATACATTATTTTTTATATTCTTTTCCACTATGGTTTATCATAGGATATTGACTATAGTTCCCTGTGCTCTACAGTAGGACCTTGTTGCTTATCCATTCTATATGTAATAGTTTGCGTCTGCTAACCCCAAACTCCCAATCCATCCCTCCCCACACCCCCCTCCTCCGTGGCCACCACAAGTCTGTTCTCTATGTCTGTGAGTCTGTTTCTCTTTCGTAGATAGGTTCATTTGTGCCCTATTTTAGGTTTAGATTCTACATGTAAGTGATATCATATGGTGTTTGTCTTTCTCTTTCTGACTTATTTCACTTAGTATGATGATCCCTAGTTGCAGCTACGAAGCATGAAATATTTGTATCATGAAAACCATATAACTTATCTCTATATTGAGATTAATCTTTATAAGAGAAGAGGGCACAAATGGCCTTATAATAAAAACTTATTTTGTCTTTATTATAAGGTATAAATATAGTTACCCTGAACAAACATTACATATCGAGGATGTGTGAGAAATAGACTTTTTTCCTCCTTATTTAAAACTAAAATTATTTGAGGAGTGAAAAGAGCATTTCCTGCTATTTTAGTTCAGGTGCCTACAAATTCAGAGCGAGAACTTGAGTGCAGGTGGTTTATTTGGGGAGTGATCCAGGCAGCATAGATGAGAGAGAGGGGAAAGGGTGACAGGGAATAACGAAACACTAATGAGGTGTCAAATAGAGTGGGTTACTGCCGTGGGCAACGCACTGGGGCCCAATTCCAGTGGGGACCCTCTGAGAAACCACGGGAAACACACCTGTGAATCATCCCTTGGGAGGATGGAGGAGGGGTATTTATTGGTTGAGGGTAGCCCCCCAGGGGTGTTTCCACCATCCATCCCACCTCCCAACACGCATACACACACTTCAGAGTCACACCTGCCCACCTTGGACCAAGGTCCCAAGATGCCAGCTGGAAAAAGCAGGAAAGACAGCTACTCATGCAGAGTGAATGAAGGAAGTCAGAAAGAGAAAAACAAGTATCGTATATTAACGCATACATGTGGAATCTAGAAAAATGGTGCAGATGAACCAATTTGCAGGGCAGGAATAGAGAGGTGAACATAGAGAACGGGCAGGTGGACACAGTGGGGGAAGCGGAGGGTGGGATGAATTGGGAGATTGGGATTGAAATATGTACACCACCATTTGTAAAACAGATAGCTAGTGGGAACCGGTGGTATATAGTGAAGGGAGCGCAGCTCAGTGCTCTGTGATGACCTAGAGGGGTGGGATGGCAGGGGGTGGGAGGGAGGTCCAAGAGGGAGTGAGTATATGTATACATAGAGCTGATTCACTTCGTTGTACAGCAGAAGCTAACACAACATTGTAAAGCAATTATGCTCCAATAAGAAAAAAGATAGGAAAAAAAAGAAAGAAAGCTACTGAGGTGATTCAGTTATACATAGACATATACACCCCTGGGGGGGCTACCCTCAACCAATAAATACTCCTCCTCCATCCTGAAACTAACACAACATTGTTAATCAACTATACTCCAATATAAAATATAAAGTTAAAAAAGAAAGCTACTGATGTTGAAGATAGTAGCTAAACGTAAACTGGAAAGTATCTATTTAATAGCTACAGTGAACTCAAACACATCAACACTGTTGGCTCCATTCCTTTTTGATGTATGCTAACTCTTTTGATGGGAATTAGAGGCGATAAATGGAAATGAAATTTACCCTCTGTATATGGTTTTATCCAATCATTTTGTTCTACTGATTAGTGTGAGGAATAAAAAAAATGGAAAATGTTGTCGGGTTACCCCCTCAAAGAGTTGCATAGTTTAAGTTCCAGTACTACTGAATGAGTGCCCTAGTTTTTCTGTTGGCCTATCAATATTGGTTATAATTACACATTTTGAAATTTGTTAACATGATAGGTATAAAATAGTGTCTTATTTATAATTGTTTTAAAAATTATGATTGAGCTTGTTTATTTTCTGTTTGTGTCTATTGATAATTTTCAGTTTGGCTATCTTTTTGTTAATTCACCATAACTCTTTGTATATTTGTCTGTTGTATCTTACAAATACCTTTCTCATTTTATCGTTTGTTATTTCTTCTATATTGAGAATTTTAAGAAATCATCTTTTCCTTTATGGCTACTGAATTTGCTTGGAGAGGCATTCCTAACTCCAATATTAAAACAAAAACAAAGGCAAAAAAAAAAACCAAAACAAAAACAATGAAAAAAAAAAGCCAAACTATTGTTTCTACTTCTTTTGTATTTCATTTTTACATATCTTTTATATTCCATCTTTACAAATGGAATTTATTTTGGGTGTGAAATAGCACTTCAACCTTTTTTTTTTCCCTAATGAATTGTGTACTTTTGGGGGACTGGGCTGGTCCTAAGCTTTTCATTTTGAAAATACGCATGTAAATTCACCAAGTGGAACTCCTTCAAGTGTGTTGACCTTGAATGGATGTTTTCTGTGGAAGTGGCTGTGAGGGGCAGTCGTGATTTCATGGGCTTTCTACTTCAGGCCCGAAGGGAGTCTGATCATCAGATAGCTGGCACTTTTGTTTTCATTCCTCCTCATTCCAAACCGATGGCTTGTTTTGAAGAGGCTGACACAGTCACCCACATGGACAAGTCCCAGAAGAGAAATCTATCATTTGAGTGGCAGGCCTGCCCACCCTGTAGGGGACATCAGGTTCCTATAAGAGAGTCAAGTTCTGGTTCTTGGTAACTGAGCTTCCACTTTGAAGACAGGGAGCTTCTCCTCCCTTTCTTCTCGTTTCCTACCTCCCACCCTCCACCTTATAACAAGGACAGGGTCACTGGGGCTGCCCCAACTAGAGTGTCTCTACGGGGGGGACTAAAAGAAAATTGTCCCAACGCCCCTCTGTGCTGTTATCCACGGTCCAGGAATGTGTGATGTCCCTCCTCCCTGCGCACAGATGAACCTTGGCCAATCTCTCCAGGAAATTCTCACTAGGGGACAAAAGAGCTGCTGGTGGGAGAGTCGGGAGAGAGCCCAGAAAGAGAGAGACAGAAGCAGACAGACAGTGGACACTTCCTGGGCCTGGGCAGAGCCACTGAGGGCTCTGTGCTTCAGCTTATTGTCCCCCAGACGGGTGTGATCATGACAGCACCCACCTCGTAGTGTTGCATAAGGACGAAGGAGCCAACTGCGTGGACCAGTTCCCGGCAACTGTAAGCATCATACAAGCATCATCGTTCCTCAAAAGGAGACCGTGGCTTTGTCCTTCTTTTCACTCACATGTACCAAGAAAGCGAACTTCTTTTTTTTTTTTTTTTTTGGTTTTTAGGAAAGGGTATGTATTCCTCTGTTTCTTTCCCCTACACCCTCATATACAGAAGAGGGAGGTTGTGCCCAAGTGTGGAGACATCCAGACCCCATGGTTGTCCCCTCTGCACTGGGGAACATGAGAGATGAGGTGTACATCCCCTGTCCCTCAGGGTCCTCTTTCCTTCCATCCATTCCTGGTGGCCTAAAACAACAGGAAGGACAAACAAGGAGGACAACACTGTGCCCTGACGACTTTGCCCATCTGGAAAGGCCAGGACCCACTCGACTGTTGGTGTAACTGGCTCCTGCCAGGACTTTGGTTCCAATGCAAGGGGTGTGTGGTGCCTGAAGGCCTTCAATCTGTACAGTTACTTTTATTTCTCAAAGCCCCTCCGTTTGTATTTTTAGATGTACTGTCATAGCTGCTCTGTGCTACAGAAGAAGTAGTTCAGAAACTGTTATCTCCTTTTGGCAGAAAAAGGAGCTGAGTCACTGGTCAGAAGCATCTCTCAAGTCCTCCTACATTCTCTCACCTCCCAGGATCCTTTCCCACCATAACCTTGACATGACAACAAACCATGACTTTTACTTGCCCCTTAACTCTCTGGGTGATCTCAGCTAAATTCGTCACGTTTTTATCACTGCCTTCTGAATACTTACAGTGAGAAAAATGGTACTTGCCAATAATCCCAACTTCGGTGAAATTTGGGGGAGGATGAATGAGATCATGTCGGTGCAAATGATCTTTACTGAAGAAAGGCATTATGTATTCAAAACATTATTTAGACTATGAATGATTTACCTCTCATTTTCAATAGCATTTACAATTCCAATAGGATTATACGATTTTACGACAGATTTATAAAATTTTCAATGAAGGGTGTAATTCAATTCATGACGTACCAGTACTGGCGAACGATCACAGTTGAAGATGAAACCTTTTGAATCCACGGTTCTAGAAGACACCTCTTAGTCAAAAGGAGATTCTTAATGATTGCATTTATTCGGGAGGGTAATTGATTTGTACCTATTGTCTCCTATAGTCACCCGAGGGAGTAACACAATCATCTCTCTCTAAGTTCTATCCATGTAGACTTGGGCTCTTCTTTATCTTTTTGTTTGTTCTCTCCTTTCTATCAGGACGGCCCGAGGTACGATTTAAGGGAAACTAAATCCTCGAATCTCTCTGCTCTCTTTCTCCACCGTTTATCAGTGGTCCAGTCATATTTCGTTTACTGGACGAGGATTGAATCATCTGTCGTGTCTCAACAGACACACAGTAGAGCTAGTTCCGACAGCCACGTGGAGCCTGGCTCACCTATGCCAGCCCCTGGGCAGAGGCCGGAGGGCACGGAAGGAACCGCCCCAGGCGTAGCTTGCCGCTGCATTCACCAGGCTGGTTGGCAGCATTATTTTCGCAGTTACTAATTTTCACTTAAGAGTGACTCTAGCCAGTTTCCTGTTCCTGGGACCCAACCAATAGACACCTGCCTTGGGAGTGTCAACAGTTCCTGGGGATGAGATCCCACAGCCATGGGTGTGAGTCGGGGAGACTCTTGCAAGTTCAGGGTTCGCTGCAGCAAACACACTCTGTCCGGCTCAACCTCACAGGTGAAGTTGGGCCACGAAGCATTGGAACTGAGCTGCAAAACCAAAAAATTAGCCAACCACCTTCCCCCACTCCCACACTTAACAAATCACCATGATATTTCAGCTGTTTTCCCCAGACCCCTGAGGCTGCACAGGCAGCACCAGAAAGAAATAACCCTTTTTTCTTTTTTTATGTAAGTTCATTCAGTTTTGATTGTTACTTTCCGAGGTAGGTAGATGGCTCTTTGCAGCCTGGGTTGTAGAACAGAATGAGGAACGAGAGGCTGTTTTGATGGCAATGGGTGTTTTCCCTGGCTCACCAAGTGGCTTTAGATTCCATTGGCCCATGAACTTCTGAGAAAACAAACAAACAAAAACAGATAATGAAAAAAACCCTAACCAGCTAAAGAATGTCTGATCCACCTGAAAATTCCTGGTGAAATGGAACTCATTTTCGTTATTTATATCTAGTTAAGTGCTCTGAACAGATGCCTTCGTAAAGGCATCCAATCACCTGCACAGAAGATCCAACCTTTGGTCCATTCAATTCCACTTTCCTTTCCGGGCTAACATGGTGAGGCCGGGATCCGATATGAATCCCTGACTTTGCTAGTCTAGCAGACCCAGGCTCAGAGCCAACCCTGGGCCACCCTCCATCCCTGCCTGTGACCAAAACCTTTGTTTTCTCCACATTGACCAGCACTGCTCCTCCAACCATTTCACCAAGATACTCCTAAAAGCAGAGAAAAGGTCTCAGGGTCTGAGAGGGTGGCCTTAAGAAGACCCTGCAAATCCAACATGGGTTTGAAGTCTCCTGTTTCATGTTATAAATCATGTGAATGTTGCATTCGGATCCCAGGCATGTTTGTTTTAAGATGAATATGAATATTAGTGAGGCTTCAGGAAGATGGGTCCCGTTGATACTGTAAAGTCTCTCAGATGGTTGACCCTGCTGGCACCTTGTCCCCTGGGGGGTAGCGGACTCCAATCCGAGCAGCTACAGGGTGGACCCCTCATCATGCTACTCACATTCCTCCCCTTGGCCCCTGCCTCTTTTCTTACCCATTCCTCTACACAAACCCCAGTGCTTCCCAAGGGTAAAACGAATGTGTGTGTGTGTGTGTGTGTGTGTGTGTACGCGCGCACACATTGGGGGAGGTGTCATCTAACAAAGTTAAATGGATTTTTTAAGTGTAAGAAGACTTCAGTTGGCAAATGTGAGTGACAAATTGTCCCATTGGGAGGATAGTATATTGTAACTCTCAAACTTATTTTCCAGCAGAGCCTTGGAACACTTTGGGGTCCTACCCAACCGCACTAGGCATGACCTACTTTTATATCTCCATGTTTTGCCTTCTGACATTTCCTTAAATGGAACTGTTCCCCATGATGAACTATTTACCTTTCCAGGAGCGATTCAAATATCTCCTTTGTGAGCCTTTTCCCCCCTTACTTCTTGGTAGGCAAATGTAATTGCTTTCTTTTTTTTTTTTTTTTTTTTTTTTTTTTTTTTGCGGTACGCAGACCTCTCACTGCTGTGGCCTTTCCCATTGTGGAGCACAGGCTCCGGACGCGCAGGCTCAGCGGCCATGGCTCACGGGCCCAGCCGCTCCGTGGCATGTGGGATCCTCCCGGACCGGGGCACGAACCCGTGTCCCCTGCATCGGCAGGCGGACTCTCAACCACTGCGCCACCAGGGAAGCCCTGTAATTGCTTTCTTCAGCTCTGGTATTGAAGCTCTCCTCACACTGCGATTTATAAGGTTAGGCATCTAGGAGTCTGTCTCCTAGACTTTGAATTCAGAAACAACAGTTAGCAATCGGCATCACTTCTACATCCCCAGCACCTGGAATGATGCCCAGCACGCAGTGGGTCTGCAGAAAGTGTCTGAAGCATTTAGAGTTCAGGCAGGAGTTAAAACTGTCAGAAGTTTTGCTAAATTCTGCATGTCTGTGTAAGCCTTCTTTATTTTTCACGTCAATCTTGGTATTTTTGAGTAATGAAGACATTAGAACAAAGTGTCACAAAAAAAAAAAAGAGAGAGAGAGAGAGAGAAAGAATTCAATCCAACCCAGCTGCAGCCCTGGCCAGAGAAACTTCTGTCAGCACCTTTTTGTGAACAACATCGTGGTCGCCCTACTCATCATCGTGGTAAACACGTAGCGCTCGTCGCATCTGTACCAGGCACTGTGCTGCATGCATTTACATCAATGATTTCACTTTACCCCTGCTACAGTCCTAGGCTGTAGGTACCGTTACTGGTCTCATTTTGCAAAAGAAGAAACTGACCTTCTGGAGGACTTACCCCAAATCAGGAATTAGCAGAGTGAAGATTCCAAAACCTGTGCTTGTGTGTTTGCTGCCCTCTGTGAAGTTATTTCTAATGCTCTGGGCCATCATGTCAGCTCATCACGGATGGGAAAGGAGACAGTGGAGGGCAGTGATCCCACCTCTGCCCATAGCAGAGGCTCGAGCCCTTACCATCCCTGGGGAAACATTTTGCATTAATATACTATGGCAAGAATGATCTAGGGCTTTAAAAAATCTGTGATTTGTGGGATTCCATTTTATTTTCTAGCTAGAAGCAGGCTTTGGCAGAAGTGAGAAAACATAGAGTGGTCACAGCGGTTTCTATATTCTCTGATTGGTGTCTGTTAAGAAGACACAAGCCCAGAAGCCTAGGAGCTTACACTTTAAAAAGACGTGAGAATTCAGGTGCTTTGCTGCTTGGTCAGGAGTTTCTATTATTGAGCAAATCATCTTTATGGTGATGCTTTCGAGTGGTTCACACCTAATAGTCTGTCCTCAGGCACGTTAAAGTCTCTGGCATTCAGCCCATTGTCCTGGCTATGTGTGCTAATCGATAAAAGGAACGATTTCTCCTTCTCTCCCTGTAGTGTCTCTGGGCCTCCGCTTGGCCCCCAGGGTCCCCGTCATTCTTCCTCAGCAGCGCACGGATATCTCTGCTGTGGCCGTCCCTGGAGCTGCAGGAGAGGACAGCTTAGATCCTGTTCCTGCCAATGTTCGGGTGACAGAATTTCCTGGGGCTGCAGAGACTCCGTTCCCAGCATCTTCACACATAGCTGCCGTAGTCAGCGATGGCCACCAGCCCAGTGGGGACAGCAACCAAACCCTGGAAGCATCCCCAGACGTTCGTGGGCTGGAGAGGTTCATGGCCATCAGGGGATTCTCCTCAGAGAGCTTTGCTTCCAGCCCTAGCACCCACCACAGGTAATGGGCCAGGGGTGGGCCATTCGGGACAGGTGGTGGGATGAGGCCAAACACAAGGGTGCTAAGGAAATGCAACCTTCTTGGAGTCAGACAGAAAAAGATCTCAACCATATTTATTCTTAAGTACGTGAGAAACACTGATTGCAGAAAAGCCACTGGTCAGAAGAGCTGGATATATAAATTACCTGGGGAAACTGTACTGTCTTGGACAGGGTGAGGTCTCTGAGATGCTGCTATAAATAAAATAAAATATAAATATAGGTTTTAGATACATACATTTATAATATGTAAATATATATAAATATAAATTATATAAATCAATTCAAGCATTCACTGAGTCTTTGCTGCCATCTTCACATATCACCCGCCCCCATGCCCTCTCCAACTCCAAACTCCAGTGTTTCCAACAAATGTAATTTTATCAGTATACACAGCAGTGACAGGAAATGTTGCTTTTATTTATTTATTATTATTATTTTTTTTTGCTGCGTTGGGTCTTCGTTGCTACGTGCAGGCTTTCTCCAGTTGTGGTGAGTGGGGCTCTTTGTTACGGTGCACAGGCTTCTCATTGCAGTGGCTTCTCTTGTTGTGGAGCATGGGCTCTATAGGCACGCGAGCTTCAGTAGTTGTGGCTCGGGGGCTCTAGAGCGCAGGCTCAGTAGTTGTGACGCACGGGCTTAGTTGCTCCGCGGCATGTGGGATCTTCTCAAACCAGGGATCGAACCCATGTTCCCTGCATTGGCAGGCGGATCCTTAACCACTGCACCACCAGGGAAGCCCCAGGAAACGTTGCTTTTTGATTATCATACTAAGTGAAATAAAGTCAGAGAAAGACAAATACCATATGATATCACTTATATGTGGAATCTAAAGAAAATAATGCAAATGAACTTATTTACAAAACAGAAACAATCTCACAGACTTAGAGAACGAACTTATGGTCACCAGCGGGGAAGGGCAGATTGAGAATTTGGGATTGACATGTACACGCTGCTCTATTTAAAATAGATAGCCAGAAAGGTTTTAGCGCAGGGAACTCTGCTCAGTACTCTGTAATAACCTAAATGGGAAAAGAATTTGAAAAAGAATAGATACATGTATATGTAAACTGAATCACTGCTGTACACCTGGAATTAACACAGCATTGTTAATCAACTCTACTCCGAAATAAAATAAAAATAAATTAAATAAATTAATTTCTGAAGGAAAAATCAAACAAACAAACAAAAAAACCTGGCAGCAAAGTAGGTAGGTAGGAATAAAGATAAAATAAAATTGGTCATGAATTAATAATTTTTGAAGCTGGGTGGTAAATATTTGGGGGTTCATTATATTATTCTACTTGTTTACTTTGAAAATTTTTATAATGAAAGGTAAGAAGAACCCCCCGATACTTAGGGACTCCTTCTAAGCCTTTTTTCCCTTCCCTTTAGGACTCAGAATGATCCAAGCTTTGATTCATTGGAAACTTGCCTACCCTCGGATAGGGATGAACAGGTAACAGCCAAGTTGCGCATGGGCAGTGAGTTTGGTATTTTTGACGCCAGAGTGGGAAGTTCCAGGCTGGGAAATCAGAGCTATTAGACTAGTAGCCAAAATCAGAGAGAAGGAGGCAAGGGTATGATATATACACAGCATCTTTTTCCGATCAATATCAGCCTTTTCATTATACACAGCATCTCTGAAGTTATCGGCAATTGTAGAAATTGATGGTTTTAGTGAGTTGTTTTCCCACTTAGCTTCGGTTAATAAGCCCTCTCTCCTCCTCCCCCCACCCTGTCCTTCATAACATTGGCCTCAAAATACCATGTATGGTCCCAGAGGTGAGATCAATGGACAATATAAAATATACATGCCCAATGAATACTATTCCTTTGAACTCTTAAAAGGAACACAAAATAAAACATGGTATACTATCCTTACTCAAATTGATTGGAACCTACAGCAAGATTCAATGGTCCCTCTTGCATAAAAAGACACACTCAAAGCTTTCAGCCATTGGAGATGACTGTCACCCACATTGGTCTAGAAGCCTCTTAAACGACCCTAAGTTTATTCTTGACTTACAAGAATGATCTCTCAGTGGAGTTTCCATTAGCTTCCCCATCACCATCAATAACAAGTGCATGTTTATCTGCATGGACGTTTTCCTCTGAGCTCTTTTTTTTTTAAATTTATTTATTTAAATTTATTTATTTAGTTTTGGCTGTGTTGGGTCTTCGGTGCTGCACGCGGGCTTTCTCTAGTCGCGGTGAGCAGGGGCTACCCTTCCTTGCGTTGAATGGGCTTCTCATTGCGGTGGCTTCTCTTGTTGCGGAGCACGGGCTCTAGGCACACGGGCTTCAGTAGTTGTGGCTCGCGGGCTCTAGAGCGCAGGCTCGGTAGTTGTGGTGCACGGGGTAAGCTGCTCTGCAGCATGTGGGATCTTCCCGGACCAGGGCTCGAACCCGTGTCCCCTGCGTTGGCAGTCGGATTCTTAACCACTGCGCCACCAGGGAAGTCCCCTCTGAGCTCTTTTAAGAGCAGGCATGAGGCTGGGTTTTCATCTGCGATCTGGGATTCTCTAAGGAACTCAGGTTAGTTGCCAAGTTCAGTGGCTGCTTGGGGGGGAGACCAGCCCCTTTGGTCTCTCTGTTTTCCTTTGCTTTTCTAGGACAAGATGAAGGCCTCAAATAGGACGGTGATGAGGCCTCCTCTGTACACTGTCCGTCTTTCCTATACTCGCCTTTGGTCCTCTGGGGCACTCACTGGACATGGGGCCAGGGCGGCCAATCCAACCCCTGTCCTCCACACCTCTGCCACCTCCAGGCCACCCACTGCCAGTGGTCAGTCAGAGGCATCAAGACCCTCTGCCAGCTTCCTGCCTCAGTCAAAGCACAAGGAGCCCAAAGTGAGGGAGGGCAATGGAGAGAGTGGTGTGGGACACCCCAGGAAGACCAACCCAAGGCCTGAGCTTGGGCAAGACGAAGCCAGGGCCCCTTTGGGGATCCAGCTTGGGACTCTGCAGCTGGGAATCCTGCTTTGCCTTTCAGCTGCTTTGGGCATGGCCGTGGCTGCTGGCCTTCGCTACCTGCATACCCAGTCTTGCCGCAAGCGGACAGAAGTATTCTTTAGTGAGCCTGCCGGGCACGCACCTGCCAGGAGTGACGGAGGCGAGATTGTGCATGTCAGGAGGACTGGGGAGAACAGTTTTGTTTTGGTTGAAGCAGAATACAACTGGATCACTCCCTCTGTGGGTAGCAAGAAAACAGTCCTCTGAGAAGGCTTCTCAGTGCCCCCCCTTAGACCCTGCAGAGTGTCTCAGCCAGAACAGAGCTACTGAGACTAGTTAATGAGGACAGGGTTTCACTGTGCCTCCCATCAGGGAACAGTGAATGGAGGGAGCAGCAAAAGGACAGTTTTATCAACAGAGGGAATTACTTTCTGGCTTTGTTGTCTTAACATCTGTAATTTAGCAGTTTTTTTTTTTCTTATTTTTTTTTAGCAGCTTTTTTTTCTTTTTGCAATTAGACGTTCTGTTTGAAGAGTTAAACTCAACACAATGAATATTGTATAATCTGCTCATTAACTAGACTCCCGTGGCCACTGAGCTTCCTCCGTTGCCTTAAGGAACCCGCAGAAATAGAACTTCTGTCCCTCCTCAGTGTGTCAGCCTCATCGACTCTCTTCGAAAAAAAAGTAACGTTGAGGTTGAGTCTCTTGCAAGAAAAAGGACTGCAGCCCTCCCTTCGCCTCTTCAAACCACCCCCAAAGAAGTCCTGTTTTCCAAACTGGAGTTCAAAGGTGGCTCTGATGTCGTTGTCTGGGTGAGCGCAAGGGTATTCAGTCTTCTTGGACACTCAGAAGCCCAGCAAATCTGCCATGGAAATTGATCCAAAGCAAGGAAGAGTTTAGAGAGTTGGATTACCCACATCTGTGGGAAAACATACATGCAGCGGGAGGCCATAAACACCAGAGAGGGGTAAGCAAACCTCTTCATCAGGGGTAAATGGATCTGAGATCACCCATCCATTTACACTTGATGAGAGACTTATGTATCCCAGAGACTAGCAGACGTCTTGCCTTTTGCAAAAGGTCATGCTGAAAAAAAGGATGATACCAGCACAGTTTTAAGAAGAGTCTTTACCCGTCTAAGAAAGCAAGAAGGACGAAGACTGTCTACCCGCCCTCATGACTTTATGAAGGTCACTTTGATTTAGCAAGAGTCCCATAGATACTACATGCGGTCAAAACAACGTGTTTGAATATAACTCTCGAATATGCTCACCTAATATAACACAATGGAATTAGCTGTCTTTTCAAAGGTAAACCTATTACAGAGTCACGATCCATTTAAATGTGGAAACGAAAACCACTATAGATTTGGAAAGGGTATTTCTTGATTGAGCACCTAAATCGTGCAGGTACTGTGCTAAGAACTGTACATGTATTTTCACATTCAATTCTCACAATAACTTCATGAGGAATAAGTTCAGTACATCGCTTAAAGGGAAGGAGGCATTCGTGACATCTCAATTCAACAAAAACATTTTTTAAAAATTGGGTATGTAGGAAAGAGCTGCTTCTGTTTTTCCAGCCCCTGTTAGCTCACTAAGCATCAGTTCCAACACTCTCTCCTCCTGGATTCTGGGGTTGACAGATCTGTCCCCTGACTTCAGGCAAGCACCTCATTGGGCACGTGGAGACCTAGGTAATTGTATGTTCACAAATGAAGGTGTTCTAGGAATGCTGTGGAAAGAGACACATGTACTGTACTCCAGGTGGGGCCACAGATATCCCTCCTACATACCCCACCCTCCCCAGGGATGCCCCCTGCCAAGATGCAGAAGACAAGCCATCTCACTAGTGGAGAGCTCCCATCTGGCCAGGTCACATCAGAGCTGGGTGCACCACATATACACTACCTTCCAAATCTTTCCCGTCCAAGAGGATATTATCCTGTGTAAACACACTGTTTTGATTCTCTATTGCTGTGAAACAAACTACCCCTTAACCCAGTGCTTTAAAACAACGCCTACCACTGATGGTCTCACGGGACGCTGGGGTTGCCTGGGCTCAGCTGGGCAGCTCTTCTGCTCTGCCTGTTGTCAAATGGGCTGGGACATCCCAGATGACTCACTCACGGGGCTGGCAGTTCATGCTGGCTGCCGGCTGGGTACTCACTGGGGCCGTGGATGAGTGTGAGAAACAATTTGCTTCTCCTCTTTGTGGCTTCTGACTGCATAGTGGCTGGGTTCCCAGAAGGAGTGTCCCAGGCAGACAAAAGCAGAAGCTGGGCATCTTGGAAGGCTTAGCCTGGCAAGTAACATGGCTTTACTCCCTCCACGTTCTGGTGGTCACAGCATGTCACAGCCCTCATTCTTCCAAGGGAAGGGCAACAGATTTCAGTTTTCAAAGGAAGAAGTGGCAAAGGAGTTGAAGCTATGCTTAATTCACTGCATCGCTGGTTAGACTGCTGACCTGCCACGGGGCTCGTGTGAGAAGAGACAGGCTGCTCAGCTTCAGGAGATGCCATGGGTCACCCTCCCTGCAAAGCATCAAAGGGGCCGAGGGAATTCTCCAGGCTTTAGGGGGGGTTTTTGGTTTGTTTTCTTGTTTGTGTTTTGGCCACACCGCGAGGCTCGCGGGATCTTAGTTCCCCCGACCAGGGATCGAACCCATGCCCACTGGATGGCCAGGGAATTGCCCAGGCTTTAAGGTTTAGCCACTTCCTCCTCTCCAGCTGGGAACTTCAGGTCAGGCACGATAGTGACAGGGTGCAGAAGAGTCAGCCAGACTTATGAGCCTCAGCTTCCTCATCAGAGATAAATGGATCACAAAATGATTTATCTCTTTTGGCTGTTGTGAAGATTAAACGCATGTTGAACACTTAGCTGCCTCTAACCGACATGCCATTGTTATTAACATCACCCTGCAGCTGCGACACTATCTTTAAATCTAGTGCATTTAGAGAAATCCTATGGCCACCAAAAATGTGATTCCCTGTCCGTGACAGTTTCTCCCCCTGTGCCCCTACTGCCCCAGCCCAGCCAGTGGAGGCATCACCGCGTTGGTTGTCATGGCAGCCACTGGTTACAGTTCCTGCTGGGGTCAGACATTTTTGCTGAGACATTCTGAGTAAACTCCGTTTAAGGAAGGGCGGCTGGAATCCCCAAGCCTGAATTCAGGACACATAAAACCCCTCAGTCACTGATCTTGAAGGTCCTCTAAGCCTGGCTTCAGAGAAGCCCCAGAGGGGAGTGAGTAGGCAGTGTTCATTTAACCTGAAGGCACTTACTAAAGCACAAAGCCCTTAAAAGTTATAAAAAGGCAAAGGACTCAAATGCAGCATCTTAAAATAACTTTTTTGTTTTGTGGGAACAGCTAGAGAATTGCTCAGCCCACCACGTCTCGGAGAAGGAAGTTTGGGGCTAAAGACACACTTCAGGGAAGATAACAGAAAAACAATTGCTAAAATCTCTATTTTAAACAAATCGTTTTACATCTATTGCGCCAATTTCATAATCACAGATCGGGGCTAGCGGTGGGCTTTAACCTTTTTACATTCAGAGACTATTTTTGATATTTCTAATTAATTTCTCCCCTTGGATACAATAATTTTGGTAAATCACGACTTAACGCTTAACTGTAGCCCCACTGAGCTATCTCACTGGCAAGGCTGTCGGCATTAATTTACTGTTACAATGTTTGTTTTCTTTTTTTAAAAAAAATCTAATTAACAACAACAACAACAACAAAAGGGATCAACAAGCCAGTAAACATTTAAACAAGTGTCACGTTTTATTTGAAATGTTGTCTGGGAAGAGCCGGCATTTTATGAATAAATTACAGATAGCGTACCCTCTCCTGGTCCTGGACTTCCGGTATTACAACGTGATCCCAGCCTTTCTGGAATGCAGGCTCTGTGATTTGATTTCATGTCACCCCGACGTATTCCCCTCTTCTAAAAAACGGTGTGTGGCAAGGAATTTCTTCTATTCGAGTGAAATGAATTTGCATTAATTTGTTTTATTAAACTTGAGAATTTCTCCGTTGTCTTAAGCTATTCGGAACTCGGCTCCATCTGGCCTTTAGGGGTTTGCAAAAGCGGCCATAATCATCTCTGGCTTAGAATGTCAGGAAGGCCTTGGTGACGAAAGGCCGGTTGATGTTTTGTGGGTTTGCTCTGTTCTTTAACTGCGAAAAGAAAAGTGAACATTTTGAGACTCTGCTCCTCTGAGCAGATGGGTGGAGCGGCCGATACAACCGAAGTCTGGCAAATGTTTTTCGGTGTTTGTATTTTGCTTTTAAAACATAAATCGTTCATGCTACACTGTCTCCACGTTCACTGATGGCTTTCCATCTTGCGCAGAATAAAATGTCAATATCCGGACTGGGCTGACCAGGTACTGTGAGACCCCGTCCTCCAACCACCTTCTTGCACATGCCCTGAGTTTCCAAGAACGGTTCAGGGGTGCTGCACAGCTCCATCCAGCTCCCTTGGTCTGGTTGCCCTTCTTGTCTGGAAACTGGTTCCCCCCAGAATTCCACAGTCTTCAGAACTTTGCTCCCATGTTGCCTCACCTGAGCAGCCTCTCCTGTGCATTGCCCCCCACCACTCTCTATGCCCTTGGCTGCTTTAATATCGACAGCGCTTCTTACCTCCTGAGTCTACGCATTCACTTGTGTGTTTATTTTCTGACTCTCCTTGACTGGGGTGCTTTGTAAAGGCAGAGGCATTGTTTATTCATTGCTGATTGTTCCCAGTACATAGTAGGTTATCAATAAATAACAAGTGAGTGAAAAGTTCAGTGTTCGTGTTACTGTCACCACTGCCTGGTCTAGATTGAACTTGAATATGCAGCCAGCACCTTGGGCCGCTGCAGGTGCCTGGGTGTCAAGCAGTATGAGTTTCTCTCCAAAGGCGAACTAAAGAGTGCTGTGTGCCACTGTCCCCAGGAGGGGAATATTCTGTGTCTCAGATCCAAGGCTTGGAGAGTTCTTGGTGGGGGGAGGAGTTGAGAATGGACTTACCCTTTCAATCTTGGCTGGGCAGAAGAGAAACTGAAAGGAGTCTTCCCACTTCACCTGTGAGCATCCTTTCCTCAGTGTATGTGGTCTGGCACGGGCTTTCTCATCCTCCATGCTATCAACATTTGGGGTTGGATCATTCTTTGCTGTGGAGGACTGTCCTGTGCATTGGAGAAGGTTTAGCAGCATTCCTGGCCTCTACCCTTTAGATGCCAGTGGTACCCCTAGGCGTGACAACCAAAAGCATTCCCAGACATTGCCAGATGTCCCCTGGGGGGGCAGAATCACCCCCAGTTGGGAACCACTGGCCTAGCAACTAAGAGATGCAATGATAGGCCCTTCGATGAAGCCGCATCTCCTAAATCATTCTTGTATTCAGTGATGGAGTGGGCAGCATTGCAATAGAGAGCTACAAGATTCAAAAATTGGAAATGGCTTTAAAGATAATCTGACTTAGTGGTTTTGAATTTTCAATTTTGCCTATTAGGTGAGACAGTAAAGGCTGAACGCTCTAGTTGAAGGCTGAGTATATTTCCCCTCCGCCTTCTCTCTCACCTTGAGGCACCGCCTCAGAAATGCAGGGCTCCAACAAGCACGGACTGAAATCATTAACAACACCTCCTCGTTAAAGACGATGAGAGCAAGGTCCACGAGCCGTCACAGTCAAGCAACAAGATAGGGTCTAGGTGGTCCTCGGATTCCTGCCTCTCACCTCGACTTCCAACCCACTTTTCTTTCACCATACTCGGCAGATCAGTTATTTTCTTGGAGCATGTTGGGTGCTGTAAATATTTCAGTGGATCCAGAGAGAGCCTGGAATCAAGCAGGAAAATGGCCTAGAATGAGTAATCTACAGTTGCCATTAGGACCAGAAGGATGAACGGACTTTGAGCGATGGCCACTGCGGTGGGCTGAGGGCGTTACCGAGTCCAGGCTTATGCCGCTTCCCCCACGACAAGCCAGTAATGGAGAGATGAATTGCTGGGGCCAGGAGTAACGACTTCATTCGGGAAGCCGGGAAACCGAGAAGATGGTGGACTTGTGTCCCAAAGAACCATCTTGCCTGAGTTAGAATCCAGGCTTCTTTTATACTAAAAGGGGGAGGGAGTAAAGCCAAACACTCCCTGGTTCCCATCAGCCTCCGGAAGGGATGTGTTCATTTCTTCCTTCCTGCAGCCATTCACAGGTGGGCCTGGTCAGGATGTTTCCCGTGAGCTAAACAAAGGTATTTTAGCTTAATGTTCATGACCTGGGAAGCAGGGTTCCCAGAGATGGGCCATTATGTACAATTTAATCTTATAGGCAACATCCCTTTAGTGATTAACTTGTAATAGAATACAAAAGATTCTCCCTTATTACAAGGGGAGGAGACATAACGGAGGGAAAAGAGACCAATAGGCCCAGATAGGGAAGGTGCTGGCTGTCCCCATCCACTGCCCAGCTAAGAGACACTACTTTAAGATGTTTCTCTGGTTTACAGACGCCATCTTGAACTCAGTGCCTCCCTTCCTCTGGCTCCTGCATTTTCCTTCCTTCCAAGAGCCCCTTGGGAGAATCTTCCCCCCATCAGCTGGTCAGAGACGGTTTTCCGCCAAGGGTTTTGTTAGTTACTTCGTCGAGGAAAGAAGCTGCCTGGAGATACAATCCATTGGATGTTAAAGAATGTGTTTTCTTGATTTATAGTCAGGCCAGGCAGGGTTGTCCAAGAGGCAAGGAACCAATGGGCGATCCACTTTGACTAATGATTAATTATTATACCTAAAGTGATGTTTTCCTATCATCTGATAGGCTAGAAAAATAGACTACAGCTTGCCAGGTTAGCGTCACGGGTCACAGACGTTGCCTCTGCATTTTCAGATTGTATTATCCATTACAGTCGGCATCTTCTCATTTAGAGACATAATTTGTTGTTTCTCGCAGACAAAAAAAACCCCTGACATTTCACTTGCAAGCCGAAGATTAGAATCACAGCACAGGGACCACAGATGGGAGTACATTAGGAGGTGG